>NW_015157253.1:0-1330 GCF_000732505.1 Cyprinodon variegatus
TTTTTTACAATTTACAAACCAGCTAAACAATTCAGACCTTCTAAGAGGCTGTAGATTCTATAAAAACTCTCTATGACACAGGACAGCCATTATGTGAATGTTTGATTTTTGGTAGATGTGATGGAAATTAAGTTTTTAAACATATTCAACGGACCAAAATAAGAATAAATGAATAAGATAAGTTATAATAAAATGAGAACATTACTTTGGTTCCTCTTACATAAAACCTGGATAACTGAGTTGATCTGCAAATCCTCTCTGAATGTGGTTGGTCTTTTCTTGGGTTGCTGATCTTTTAAAAAATATAATGAAAAGGTTATTTTTCTTTTTGTGGACCTCCTATGGGTCTGTGAGGAATACCTGAAAGCTTTAAGAATTTAGTTTAGTTTAGTGTTGGTTTAATCAGTCCTAAAATCCAATGGGAGATTATTACACTAAACTGAGCAATAATCATTTAACTTGAGAGCAAAACATGGACATATGGGCATAAAACTGATCAAGATGTGGATCACTTAAAGAAGCAGATAGGTTCCATAGACTTAGACAAACTTTATTGTCATTTTGTATACATAGAGTGTTTACAAAACAAAATTTTATTACATACAGCTTAGAAAAACGCCCTAGAAATAAGTAAAAATTTCTTAAATTAAGTGTAATTACCCTCATTTTGAATAGGTAAATGAGATGATATGCCAATGGAATGAGCATTTTTACTCTTAAAATACAATAACAAGATAAAATGCACTTGAAGTAAGACAATGCAATTGTGTTTTCTTATTTTAAATGTAAATTGTCTTGTTCCATTGGCCAAATGTGTCTTATTTTAAGAAAAAAATGACTTATCGAGATTTAGATTTTTCCAGTGTATGAACTAGGTTTTTACTACATTTTTAAATTAAAACCGTTTAAGTCTTTCTTTGGGTCATCCTCTGATGAGATCATTACCACATTACGCTAAAAAAAAAAAATCCTTTTTGACGTAAATAAGTGTGAAAGCTCTCCAGCTGCTTAAAGCATTGACAAAACCTCCCCTGGTTGGCCGAAAGCTTCATTATTTGCACATATGCGACCTGTATCTGATCTTTTCAAGACAATCTGAACAACTAAGATCTGTTTTTTCCAATATGATCCAGGCCACTTGGCTATATGGTCTTAAATCCGATACGAATCTGATCTTTTCAAATGCGACATGTGTGTGAATGGCCAGGTTGCATTCATCTAACCTATCAACATATTCTCATTATCAGCAGAGATGGGAAGTAACGAAGTACAAATACTTCGTTACTGTACTCAAGTAGATTTTTCTGATATTTTTACTTTACTTTACTAC
>NW_015157254.1:0-1330 GCF_000732505.1 Cyprinodon variegatus
ACAGTACAGACAAAGTAATAAGCAGTGATTTTCAGTCTCAGTCCCTTTACTGTAACTCTGCTGCACTCTGATTTTATGCTCGTAGGATTGAGTGTGTATGATTTATGAAGGGATGTGTGTAACTTTTTAATCCATTCATTAGTGGATGTGTACTTGAGCAGAACTTGGAAATGCCTTCATGTAAAAAAAAAAAAGAAAATAAAAAAAGGTTTTTATATGATTTCTATTCCTGTTTTTGTTGTTTTTTGTTTGTTTTTTTTAGCAGATTTAAGTCAATTTCTGTATATATTGTTATTAAAACTACACTGCTTGCGTGCAACAAAGACATATTCTTGAAAAGCTTAAGAAAACACAAGAATGGAAAGCTCTATATCCATGATATGAAACAGTGCTTCAAAGTTGACGCTTAAGTCAAGTTTAAAGTCAAATAAATAAGGAAAAACTCGACTTTGAGGGTAAACGCTGATTCCTTGTCGTGCCAGAGAGAAAATGAACATCCTTGTTCTCTTGTAGGCCCATCAGTTGTGATCTGCTCCCCAAAATGAGGCAAGGCAAAACCACAGCATGTCTGAGAGGCAGGAGGAGCTCAGATAAAAACAGGCTACATAAGTGATGATCTGTCCGGATATTAACCTGCTTACAGTTTATCTGAATGATCAGCTGCTTGGTATTTAATGCTACTGGTATTTAATGCTACCTTCAGACAACCTTTAATGTTTGCTTGAGTGTCAACCCTGTTTGCACAACAATATTGAAGTCTGCATATCATCCTTTCCACAGCTTTGAAATGTTCTTTATTTTCATTTTTTTGTTTAACCTCCTTGGCAGCTCAATTATAAACACCTTCTGACCAATTTATTGTCTGCTCATATGTTAATTTGCCTTTGCATCAACTTTATTAGCTCCAGCACCTGTCATTTTGACAGTGCTTACCTCTTCAAACCATCTATCACAGCTGCCATCTTGTAAACTTTTCGTTTCAATTACATTGATACTTTCATCTAAAATCCCCAATAAGACTAATTTCCATCCCTCCTGTTCTCCCTTATCGCCCTTATCTTGCTACTCACCATTTCATTGTTCCACCTGGCTGGATCTTATTCTCACACGCATTACTTTCTTACCTAAGCCCAGAAACAGCAGCAGAATATGTTGAATTCTGAATACCTGGATGAATGAGGAGGAATGCTAATCTGTGTGTAAACCTTTCCCAAATCAAACATACCTACAAACTAATGAATCATTTGCTGTACCAGGAACCAAAATGTGGTTTAAGATTTTAAATTACAGTGTGTAATTTTCAGTGACATCTAACGTTCAGACTGCAGAC
>NW_015157255.1:0-1329 GCF_000732505.1 Cyprinodon variegatus
TTTTGGACTGAATTAGATTAGAAACTTCAGTCAGAAATGTTTACACCAATCATTTCTGATCTGATCAGGCCTTCTATACCATAAAATATAACAATCTTCTTCACTTTATGAAGAATTTTTCTCTGTAAAATCATTTTCCAGAGGTTCTAGAGGAGTTCCTAGAACACACTGGAAAAAAGATCTAGAAATAAGTAAACATTTCTTAAATGAAGTGTATTTACCCTTAATTTGAGTAGGTAAATGAGATAGTTTGCCATTGGAATGACTATTTTTACTCTTAAAATAAGATAATTAGATAATATGCACTTGAAATAAGCCAATGCCATTGAATTTTCTTGTTTTAAGTTTAAATTGTCTTGTTCCATTGGCAAAGTGTCTCTTTTACTTCCTTAATCCAAAAACAAAAGCACTTATTTTAAGAAAAAATGACTTATCCAGATTAAAATTTTTTCCAGTGCAGAGCCAGCCTTCTTTATTAGCTGGTTGAATTAGCTCTGATTACCTTTGATGCTGTTACCCCAGCAGATGATGGAGGAATTGATCAGCCTCTCCACAGCAGGCTGATAGATAATCTGCAGCATCTGAAGGACCTAAGCTTCCTCTAGAAGTCCAGTCTGCTCTGTCCCTTCTTGGAGACGACTACACAGTTGTGTCTCCAGGCTAGTTTGTTATCCAGGTGAACAAAAAGGTAATTCTACTCCTCCACTTCTTCTCCCAGGATGTTAACAGGATTCATCTTCTTCTTGTTTCTTCTGAAATCTACAATCATCTCCTTGTTTTGTTGACATTCAGGATCAGATGATTGTTTCCACACCATGCCACAGAGCGGCTCACCAGCTCTCTGTACTCAGCTTCTGCTCCATCTTTAATGCACCCAATGACTGCAGAGTCATCCCAGTATTTCTGCAGATGACAGGACTCTGTCTGGTCCTGGAGGTCAGAGGTGAACAGAGCAAAAAGGAATGGATAGAGTACCGTCCCCTGAGGAGCTCAGTTCATTGGCTCTGTCCAGACTTCCACCTGTCTGATGGAAGGCTTGTGATCTTCTGCTGGAGCTTGTTTTCCAGCTTTTTACTCTTTGCCTCCTTGCTTTCTCTTATCTTGACCTCAAGTAACTTCTGTATTCTCCTCATTAATTCCCTGTCTCCCTTCCTGAAGGCTTACTTTTTCTTATTGAGCGATTGCTTCAGATCACTTGTGATCCATGGTTTATTATTGAGGAAGCATTTCACTGTTCTGGTAGGCAGGAGCTGATGTAGTCAGTCACAGACTCAGTCATTGCATTGATGTCCTCTCCATGTGGCTGACAGCCTGTAGCCTCAAAACAAC
>NW_015157256.1:0-1329 GCF_000732505.1 Cyprinodon variegatus
AATGTGTTCAGTGAACTGTATCAGTCTCTGCAGTAGATCCCAGCTGCAGAACAAAGTTCATTTTCTGTTCAGTCAGACTGAGGGAGGTTTTTGTACGATGAGTTTTCACTGTGTGAACACAGGATCGGTGTGATAACTCTGACAGTAGTAAACTCCTGCATCTTCAGCCTGGACTCCACTGATGGTCAGAGTGAAGTCTATTCCATTTCCTGCTCCACTTCCAGTGAATCTGGAGGAGATTCCTGAAAATCTGAATGATGTTCCATAGATCAGAGCTTTAGGAGCTTCTCCTGGTTTTTGGTGGTACCAGGCAAGGTAGTACTGTGAGCCTGAGTAGTGATAAACTTGTCTGTTAACCTTACAGTCAACAGTGACAGTCTGACCAAGTTGCACTGGTTTGGCTGCTGGCTGAGTGACAACAACATTTTGTCCATCAGACCCTGAGGAGAAAAAGAAAGACTGGACATTAGATGATCAGACTAAACACCAAATGATTTCCATTATACAGGAAAATTATTTTCCTCACCCTGAGTAAAGCAGATGAGAGTCCAGATGATGAAGCTGATCAAAGTCATGTTTTCTGTGTCTTGTGTTGTCATGAAGGACAGCTGTCAGTCCTCCAGTGTTCAACTCTAAGGACTATAAACTCTCCCAGATCACTGGTGCATGGAGCTGCTGATGCAAAGTGGCTCTATGGAAATGTTCTGACCTGCTGTAATTGGAAATAGGATCTATGGTGATATTTTGTTTGTCTTATCAGTTAGTAGGTTATCAGTTGAAAACCTTTAGTGTTTTTTGTGTTTTTTGCAAACTTGAGATATTTTGATAAAATATTTTTTTGCCTTTAAAAGCCTCTCTTCAACCACAGGCAAAACAGATTTCAGATTTCATATTCGTATTTTATAAATGTCATGATCACATATGTTTTTATTCAAAACAGCTTTATAAAATATAAACTTTTAATATATTACATATATAACAAAGGTGTTTAGTATTTAAAGTCCAGGCTTTATTATATTTTTCCAGATGTTAAGTTTAAGCTATGATTAAAATTGTTTTTTTTAGCATATTATCTAATTTATTGCTTTTTAACAATTGTGAGAACATGGTTTTTTTCCTATTATTTATGTATTTATTTTTTGCCGCAGAGGCAAAGCCTCTACAGCTGGAGCAGCACCCTGAGGCTCCCTGCAGACCAGTGGAGGAAGGTGGGCTCTGTGACCTGTGAGGCCACCCAGGGCTCCCAGTCTGAAGTCACACAGACACTGAGGAGAGACCAGTGTTCCCAGTCCTGACCTGATTCACTCAGACTGGATCTGAGAAGGATTA
>NW_015157257.1:0-1329 GCF_000732505.1 Cyprinodon variegatus
TGGCATTTTTTTGTTGTATTTGGCAAAATGTTAATCTGATTTGTGTTTATCTGACTGTGTTAATTATTAATCCCCCACTAAACGAAAAAGTAAGAATTTATTATTATCTAGAGACTATTAATAACAGGAGGTGAAAAGCAGCTCCAGACGATCAGAGCGTGTGGTGATGTCATCAGTACGCTTCTGTTCCAATTGACCCATATTTTTGCCGCGTGCTCCCGTTCTCCCTGAGTCCAGACTTTCCTGTGTTCTTCTCAAGAACATACTTGGAGAGGACACAAGTCCGTACTCGCGTTCTTGTGAATTGAGAAATGGCCTCAAACTTGGGTCCAACACGTCACAGTCTGACTTTAACCCTTCACCATGGGAACTCGTTATTCAGAATATAACATGTCAAAGCCACACTCTGCAACTTTTAGCCATTAGAGGCGCTTAGACCTGTATCTAAGAAGTATTTAGAAGAATCTACTGTTAATAACATGTCAAGGTCGGAAAAATCTAAAGAACAAACAAAATGAAAGGATACCTTAAAGTGTTTTATAAAATATAATGGAAAAAATAATACTAATAAGGAATTGATTAAGGCAGTGAAGCTTAAAACTATAGGCATCATTTTACATGCAAAATGCACAGGAAGCTGTTTAAGTGAAAAGATTTCAGAGTAATTTTACAAACCTTGTCTGAGGTCTCAGTTTTAGACTTATAGATGGATCCTTTTTCCAAAGTCTCTTTGTAAAGAGATCCACACATACTAGTTTAGCTTAAAGGCTCTCTGAGTCCATTGGTTGACGAAGTCATCCCCCTAAAAATGCTGTATTACGCAGGATTCTCCATACCCAGCACTGTGTGGTATGAAGAGATATTCCTGCAAGTACCACATGCAGACCACACAGACAGACACGTTTTAGTGATCAGACTGAGCTGACACCACAGGGTCTAACACACCTCCCCACACATTACCCACCTCAGGAAAGCAGCTGCAATGTAAACAAATACTCCATAAATCACAAGGAACTTGGGTTTAAAAATCAATATAGGTAGGCAATAAAAGGTTCTACTGGATTCACTTTGTATTAGTCTTTTTCCTGCTTCACAAAGGTAGGCAGCAGCTTGGCAAAGCTGTGATGGCAATTATTTTACATCCAATTAGTACACAGTTCTTCATATATACACAAACACATCAATTTCAAACAGATGGTATCGGTATGGTATCAGCCAAAACTCCACAGCCAGGTATCGGGTATCAGTATTGGGGCCAAAAAATGGCATCGGTGCAACACTAGTAAATACCTTAACCCTTGTGAAGTAGCAACTGTTTGATTGATTGTG
>NW_015157258.1:0-1329 GCF_000732505.1 Cyprinodon variegatus
ACTGATTTACTTCTCACCCTTAAATCCGTGTTCATTAATAGCCTGTATGTGCAATCATCATGCCTCTGGTCACGTGGTGTTGTTATGGTAACTACCTCTGTAATTTAATCTAAAAGCCTTTGTAAAACCAGATGTAGGTGCTGTCGTAGAAATCAGTAAAGTAAGTCAGAGCACATCCTGTCAGTCACAGTCAAAGAAACAGGACTACACTGAAAAACAGGCCAATCTCCAACATCTATAAACAAAGGTGTTGATGGAAGCAGCACAGCTGATATTTCTCTCCAGGATGGTGTCATAGCTAAACAGGAACAGATGGGGCAAAGCTACTATGAGAAAAAGCAGAGAGAGCAGAACATTAGAGATTGAACTAACAAATACTGCAGAAATAGAATGAAGCAGAATGATGAAAAGGGGTCCTCCAGCAGTCTAAGCCTATAGAAGCATCACTATAGAGATAACTCAGGATAACCTGAGCGACTAACTATAAGTTTAATCAAAAAGGAAAGTTTTAAGCCTACCCTTAAAAGTAGACAGGGTGTCTGCCTCAGACTAAAACAGGTGGACCAGGTCAGAAGAACCAGAACAAATAAAGAACCAAAGTTTGGTCTATGGAACTGTGAACCCGCCACACGGAATCACCAGCCTGGATCATGTTATTAAAGAGGAAATAGATGTTGGAGCTCTGCCTGTTTTTTTAGTGTAGTCCTGTTACTCCAACTGTGACTAACTGTATATGCTCTCTTCATCCTCTGACATGGGAGCTGGCCCAGGGCTCGTCTGTTGGTTGCCAATTGCCTTTAGCATCTCTGTTTCTTTCTCTTTGTCTGCCTCTGTCTCCTTGAACTCCAGTCGGCCTTAGCAGATGGCCACTCACACTGAGCCTGGTTCTGCTGGAGGTTTCTTCCTGTTAAAAGGGAGTTTTTTCCTCTCCACTGCCGCCACATGCATGTTTGGTGTGAGGGATTGCCTTCCTGTCAATTAGTTGATGCAATCAGCTAGTTTTCCTTAGATAGAAAACTTTACCTGAACCAGTCTGAATATATGATCTGGTTCAACTGTTTCTGTAAAATACCTTGAGATGTCGTTTGTAGACTGAATTGGATTGAATCCGGACCTGACTACGAACTAAGTCCAAATGCAACCAACCTGACTACATACCTGATTCTGACAACAATCCAACTGCAGTCCAGCAGAGGACCTGCTGCTCATATGTTGCTTCAGACCTGGGCAGTTACCTTCTGGATAATGACAAACTAACATTTTGTTTAAATTTGTTTTTAAAATTTGAATAAAGGCTTTTATGGTTTTAATGGTTACAGGAACATTCCC
>NW_015157259.1:0-1329 GCF_000732505.1 Cyprinodon variegatus
TTTTTTTTTTAGATCTGCTCTGTCCCTCATTTGGGCCTTTCAACTCTTAGAGCATAAAACTACATTTATGCTCCTGGTTCAAAGTTTGGTATAGACATTGCAAAGACATTGCAGGCATTTTTGTTGAAAGTTGTGGAATTTTGTCTACTGCTGTTTTTGGACATGGTATATTATTGGGTGTGACATTGAAACAATATATATTTTTTTTATATTAAGAACTCTGACAATAAAGGATCAGCCATATATAAGGGTTTCCAAGTGATGAGATAAATATAAGCTGAATTAATAACAGGTCAAGCCACCAGTTTCACTTTCAGTTTCACACATTCTTTATGTTGAGATCATAAATATTAATGCAGACAGTTTGGCTTAAATGAGTTTTACAGAATTAAATAATGTCAATGCAGTGACAATTGCTTAGCAGTTAAGTAATGTTTAATTTAACTGCAGTACCAAGGCTAGCAGAATTGTGGGACTGAGGTATAAGGATTCCAAAGGAAAGAGTTGTGAATGCTTTAGTGGAAAAAACTAAGAAATGATTCATCACTATGAAATGATTGTGCACTGTCAATGGTTTTACATAAAGACTATAGCATATACAGTACAGTGCATTTTCTTTCCACACCAGGGGAGTCTGGTCTGTTACACTAAGACTAAGGAGAGTCTTAGTGTAACAGTTTCAAAAGAGTTAAATGCTTTAGCTGATTCAAGAAGAGGAACTATGTTCAACTGAAGTGCGGACTAGAGAAATACTTGAAATACTAGGAGAAAAACGTTATTATTAGGTCTGCTATTTAAGTTGCTTCCCAGCATTTCAAGTGTCGGTTTATTCTACACCTCCCAATTATTGAAACCTTTGTGATTATTGTAATTCCTGTTTTTTTTTATATGCATTTACTTGGATAGGTGAAATGTTAGGATTTGTTTCAGTAAGGCTAGTACTTTGCAACCTTGTATGACCTTTGATCTTTCAGATACACACAGTGGAGTTTTAACAAAACTTTGAAATTGTAGATTGTTGAGACATAACCGACACAGAGTGTTGCACTATTTTAATTCAGAGATACCAGTTTGTTTTCTTTTTAAATATATAGCATGCAGCATATGAGATTTCATTAGCCATCTTTGTATTTAAAAAACATCTTTATCAATGCATTACTCTTTTCCCATTTTCTCTTCCTTACTTTGTGATTTATGGCTGTGTAATACTCTTCTTACAGTGTAATCTATCCAAATGATTAAAGGAATAGTACACCCAAAACATGATTAGCCTTCATTTTCTACTCACCCCCATGCTGAACAACACTCTGGAGTACTTTTTTGATATCT
>NW_015157260.1:0-1328 GCF_000732505.1 Cyprinodon variegatus
ATACATGATAGATAGATAGATAGATAGATAGATAGATAGATAGATAGATAGATAGATAGATAGATAGATAGATAGATAGATAGATAGATAGATAGTAATTTCATCTATAAATGTATTCCGATGATTCATATAGTTTGCTTTTAATGTAAACTATTAACATGGGGGGGGGGTTCATAAAATACTGTTTAGAGGTCAATTTTAAACATATGTTCAGATTTGCAAAATAAAAAAAATTGAATTAGCAGAAATTCTATTTTAAACACTGGGGGGAGCTGCCTCTACAGTCAGCCCTTAAACCCTCATTGATGTTTGGAGCGCATACTCTTACTCAAACAGGCCTCTTCGTTTACTTATATTCTAGTTGCACCTTGTGGCAACATAAATACATCCAACTAAATTAATCAAAACAAAGAATGTATACAAATGTTAGACAATAATGAATATGTGTTACAATATACACACTCCTGTTGTATGATTAATGGAAGGCCTTCCTGTTTTCCAGAGTCTTGATTAATAAGAATAAAAACATCATCAGACTTAAACCAGATAAGATAAAGGAAATCTGTTGTTGTTCAACATTGTTATTCACTTTAGTCTAAATGAAAACTGTCTTCATTTAACCTCTGGGAGAGTTCATGGTCTCATAGACGTGATGTGCTCAGGGTCACATAAACGGGACAATCTTATTTTGAATTGACTTTAGACGTAGCCCTCTCGTCATTTCTCTCTTCTCTCTGTGGAAATGATGGCAGCATGCCATACAGAAGTCTGTGTACAATGGCCCAGGTCCCATTAAATCTGCGAAAGTTCCTTCCTGAGGTAAACATTGCCAGAAATAGTAATCCTGGTCTGAACTGGCTGAGGGTCTTACAAGAGGGGAGTAATAATTCTCAGTCTAATAATGGGAATCGTTTCAATCTGCCCAGCTGCATGGGCTGCAAACAGTTTGAGATTCTCATTCATTTTTTTTTTTTTTTTGCTCCTCCTCCTGATAAGACTTCCTGAAAAACACACAGGGAGCAATCAGGCAACAACAATGGAGGCTTTAAACTTCAGGTAGTGCACATTTGCACGCCTTTGTTTTCATCTACAATGAGCATGTGACTCATAAAAGCTTCAACATTGTGTTTTCATAGTGTTTGTTTAGCCTCTGATTAGGTTCACCGCAGAGTATGAAGGCAAGACTCGCAAGTCAATTAGGCAAGAATGGTGCTCCATTTCAAAGGTAGTGACCTATTAGTAACAGATGGAAAATGATCATTAGCTCTTCTGCTTTTTCTTAAATAACCATGAGACTTTATGAGGCATGGCAGCTGACAAAAAATAAA
>NW_015157261.1:0-1328 GCF_000732505.1 Cyprinodon variegatus
TATGCCATCTGCAACCTTTAGCTCTCCTAAGGCCGAATATAACCAGAATTATAATATTTGTGATAAACCTACGGTTCAGACGCCTCGCTTACATCAGGGAGGATCAGCCCTAGTGGCCACATGCATGAACTACAGGCAACATTTAATTGCATGTTACAAATACTGCATCCAATCAGCGCTCAGTAACAGCGACTTGGACCTCCAGACTCAGAACCCTAGGATCCATTTCATCCAAGCAGATGAGGATCTATAGATCTATTTCTCCTGATCTGGGACAGAGGCGCCTCCCTCTGCCCTCCTCCACCTGAGCAGAGACGGACCTTCATCCCTGATTCCCATTAAGAAGCTGGACCTCAGAGCAAATTGGAGCTTAGCAGGATCAACACTTTCCGCCAAACTCACTCCACCCTCTCCCCTCACCAAAACAAGACAAAGCACCCTGGAAATGTGCGGAAACAGCTTCTCTATCATTTACCCAGTGTTCCTCGGACCCACTGCCAGCAGAAATGAAATAAGTGGAACAACTCCGGTGAAAACAGAATCAGCTCGGCCACCCAAACATAAATCAGGATGTCAGGCTGCAGCCTCCTCTCCAACAGAGACATTAAAGGTTAGCTTCCCTCAGCGCCGCCTCTCTCTGGATGCTGGAGGTGGAAATATTGAAACGCGGAGAGCGCGGCTGAGAAGCAAACAGTGAGAGCATTAGCGGACATTGATTGTGTCAGTGGGGAGGTGTCCTGACATGATCCGGCTTACATAACCCTGAGAGACGCACAGCCGAGGCTCTCCTCCGACAGAAAGGCCAACTAAATGCTGTGTAAACATCTGCCGGGATTAGAGGTTTGATCCTGTAAGGAACCTCAGACTGCAGCGCGTCCCAGAGACACGACTCAACCTTTCAACATCTCGGCTAGAAAGTGTTTACGCTGCAGGAAAGTATGGCCGTGTCGTCCAACAGCGGCGTTAGAGGAACATTATATAATTTGCTGATAACAGGAAGGCCCCTGAGGGAGGAGAGCAACACTGAAGCATCTTTAGAGACAGATGAGGAATGATAACCCTGATTTATTAAGACATGAATCTGATTTTAAAGCACCTGAGAGACGAACCTCACGTTCAGAAGAAGTTGGATGTTGAATCCAATCCTCTGGTTTTATCTTTGCATCAACCTGAATAAACCAGAGGTCACAGCTTCTAGCAGGAGAAGCTCTAACTGGTTTCATCCCGTTTCCCCAGTCTGCTTCTGTCTCCTTGAACCCCAGTGGGCCTCAGCAGATGGCCGCTCACACTGAGCCTGGTTCTGCTGGAGGTTTCTTCCTGTTCAAAGG
>NW_015157262.1:0-1328 GCF_000732505.1 Cyprinodon variegatus
ATGATTTCAGCAGCAAAATAGTGCTCTTTTCAACCTCTGACATGAGAGCTGGTTTGGAGCTGTGGCTGTGTTTCCTGGACAGGGCTACCTTTGGAGCTGGTTAACAGCTACCTTTTGTATCTCTGCTTCTTTTTGGGTTTCTTGTTCTATCTCCTTGAACCCCAGTCAGCCTCGGTCAGATGGATGCTCACACTGAGCCTGGTTCTGCTAGAGGTTTCTTCTGTTAAAGGGAGTTTTCCAATCCACTGTCGCTACAAGCATGCAACTTTGAACAAATTTGACTATATGATCTAGTTGAATTGTCTCTTTAAAGTGTCTTGAGATGAGTTGTGAATTGGCACTATATAATAAACTGAATTGAATTGAAAATGGGACTGAATTATGTTAACATCAAGCTGCTGGTAAAGATTCTCAGTCATCCCTTCAAAGTCCTTCCAAAAAAGTTGAAAAACAATTTAGTGGAATTTGTTTCCAAGTTTGAAGACGTTAAGCAAGACGTCTTCAAAATTGTAAACAAAGTCGAGTGGATTTTTTTTTTTTTTTTACTTTTTTGGAATTAACATGAAGCTGGTTGTTTTCTCTTTCTCTCAAATGTTAACACCAGTAATGTTCCAACATTTCATGCCTTACTGAGGAAATACAATCTAAGAAATTATTTTGGTAAATTGTAAATACAATCCATGATAATAAATAAAAAATCATTGTTACCTATTAACTAGCAAATCAACTTGATTTTAATTTTCTTCTTGTTAATGGTAGCTTAAGCAACATAAAAATAATAGCAATTTGCGCTTGTTTCAGGAAGTCATTACTCCACTAAACCATCAGAAGTGTAGTTTGTAACACTGCTTCCAACATGGAGATCATGGCTGTTCTACATGTCTGCATTGAAAATATTTAAGTCTGAGTGGACTTCACCTTATTTCTCTTGGTGTTTCATATCTATTAAAAATTAAACACAATTTGCTTGTAAAATTTTTGTATATTTACTTTACCCAACTGAATGCTGATTGTTATCTTCTCTGTTTTTTGGTAAATTCTATAGGTTATTTTTGACAGTGTACACTTATAACCTAGAAGCTGCTTAAAGTCAAGAAATTAATTAAAGAGCTTTGGTTATTTTAACACATGGTGCAACAAGGTATGTCAGGCCTTTATAAGCACTCGAACTAGCTATATCAAATGAGATTCAAATGTATATGTTTGTCTACATGTTTTTGTGCTTTCCAAAAGTTGCATCTTGTTTTTGTTTTTAATGATATAAACCAGTTTTATCTAAAACAGGTGAGTTAAATACCATTAGATTCCATAAATAGTTTAAGGCAGAG
>NW_015157263.1:0-1328 GCF_000732505.1 Cyprinodon variegatus
TTGAGCCAACATGGGCAGCAGTGTGGAACACAGGAAGAATCCCAGAACCTCTCTAAGACTTCAATCCTGGAGAGGACACTTGGTTCTCCCATTCTCCTCCTCTCTACAAGGCTCTGAGCTCCCGGTGCTGCTGCTGCATCTCTCAGTAGCAGATCCAGAGAGGCTGGATGGATCTGGACTGGAAGGTGGAGGCATTGTTAGGCTTTAGTGTCCCTGCCTATCTGGAGATTCTTCCAGAGAATTTCTCCCTTGTTTTTATGGCCTCTGGTCAAATGGTTTGATTAGAAAGAAGAAAAAAACTACTGATAAAGAGGAAGATACAAGAAAACATAAACCCTGATGTGTCATTAAGTTTAATCCATGGATGTATTTCTGAGCTAAACTCACTCTTCTGAGAACTTTGAACTAAACAATGCAGTTTTTGAAGTTAGGAACAGCAAGTGAACGAAGCTCATCTTGACATCATTCCACGATGTTTTGTTTAAGGTGAACTAAAGATTGTCCCGTTTTTTGGGGATAACCTTTAGTAGCAGCATTTCTCCTTAGGCGCTCAGGTTCTGCTGTTGCTGCCATCAGGCAGCAGAAACCCAGTTCTGCTCTGTGAGAAACTCCATCAGTCATTTAGGCCTTTAAACGTGACTCTGCCATCTTCAGCCTTGCTTTCTATGTCAGGATATGAACCGAAGGCTCCAACCTTAAAGCTCTCAGGTTCCTCTGAGGGATTTCTTCTTGGTTTGTGGACGGAGATGCAGCCCAGAGAACCATGAAGTAACATTGATCAGCTGGCTCATTTAAAGACACGATGAATTCATTCTGTGCTTTGATGGACAATTTCATTTGGATGGAGGCTTGAAGAGGCCTGAACATGAGGTGAAGCCTTGGGCACAAACTTTGAGCTGCAGCTGCGATCTAGAAAGGAAAACTGCTTGTTTTTTTTACAGAGTTTTAGAAATCAGGATTTTTTTGTCCTGCTCCATTTTCAGGCGCTTGCCGTACGTAAACTTTTAGTCTGGATCCTACCAATGTTTTCTAAATGAGACCCAGGACTGGGAACCACTGGGCTGTTGGATCATCCAGACACTAATTTAGTGAAGGACATCATTACCTGTTTATGTTTGGACTTTATTTCAGCACATGAAGATAAATAAAGGAGAACTAGTTCCAGTAGGAGCTGTGAACTGAGTTTAGAATATTGAGGTAGAGAACTATGAACATGAATCAGTTGATCTGAACTTGCTTGAACTGAGGTGAGAACCAGTTCTAGTTCAGGGAGAACTGGGTCAGCACTGGTAGAAGGTTCTAGATCTCTTTCTAACCTTCATCAGGTT
>NW_015157264.1:0-1328 GCF_000732505.1 Cyprinodon variegatus
TTTATACCTGGAGACATGCATAATATTCATGTGCTAAAGTATACTGGTGAAGATTCTTAGTCATCAAGGTCATAGTCATTCCAATAAAAGTTTTTTAAAAAAATCTGGACGTTATTTTCCAAGTTTGAAGACGTTTCGCTTCCCATCCAGGTAGCTTTCTTAATTGATCATGTCTAGAGTGGCATGGAGTTACAGGCTTTATGGAGTAACCCAAAAAAGGCTTTGCTATGGCTTAGAAAACATGCTAATTGAACAGGTCCACCCCTTAGTAATGGGGAGTCGTTGAGGTCATTGTTGGCCTGCAAATTTGTATGGTAAGCGAAACGTCTTCAAACTTGGAAAACAAAGTCCAGTGTTTTGTTTTTAATCTTTTTTAGAATGTTTATGTACTTCACTAGCATATTTTTTTAAAACTCACATGGAAGAAAAACAGAGAGAACTGCCAGCTGTCAGTAAACTCTGTTATTTAGAAACATTTCTCATGTAGTTAAATGAGACAAAAAAGGTTGACTAAACCAAAAATGGATGCCACCTACAAGTTTTTAAAAACACAACCAACAACATAGGACACTTTGCACTTAACTGGATTACTCACCTGGAGAAACTTCAAATTGTATCTACTGTACACTAAATAGATACTGCAGCAAAAGCACGTGACATCTGAATCGCTCCATGTAATCTTAAATCAGATCAAACTCTGTATGTCTTATGAGATGTAACTCTGAGGAACCTCCATTTATTTGAAGGCATTTTCACAACAGCTACATTCATTCAGGCATCTATCTAAGTAATTTTGAACCCAGGTCCTCAAAGCATGCTGCCCATTATGTTTAGATGTTTACCTGTGTTAGCACACTTTATTTCAATTATTGGCCAATTAAAAGGCTTTTACTGAAATGCAATCATTTGAATTTGGTATGTTAATGCAGAGAAACCTGCAGGAAAGTGTGTCTTAAGAACCAGGGTTTAAAAAACAGTCCACAGTCGAACAGTCGATCTCCAGTCAGCTTTCCTCTTTTTTATGTTTTAGAAAACTGCAAAATCAAATTAATCATAGAATTTGACAAAGAGGTCTTATGTACTGCTGACCAAAATCAACAAAAATATTTTTTTTATTGAACCACAAAAATATAATGATCCATGACTTATAAAGATATTATTTGTTCTGCATTCTTTAGACTCCTTATAGAAAAGCAGAAGGCTTCCTCTGAGTCCAGAGAATCTAGATCTACCGGTTTTAAAACAGATTAATTTGTGTTTAAAGTTTGGTTGTCCCTGCATTAGACCAATAAAAATAAAGGCATACGCATTTGATTAAATCTACACAG
>NW_015157265.1:0-1328 GCF_000732505.1 Cyprinodon variegatus
GGTAACAGAAGCAACAATCCAAAAACATAAATCCACAAAATCCACAAAAACTGAGAACCAGGAACACTCACAACATGGGGGCAAAGAACTGACGAAAAACCAACAACAGTGACTGAGCAGGAGGTCCATATATGGGAGAGAGAAACAAAGTCCAGGCTAATCAGCAGATTAGGAGCAGGTGTGGGCAGAGAAATCTAGAAGGGAGCTATAGGGAAAAATAGGGACTGACAGAGGAGGGCAACAGAGGGCAAAAAAGAAATACCTAAGCACTCAAAAACAATAAAAAAGAACCTGCATAAAACAAAATGGAAATAAAACCAATGAAAACTTCAAGATAAAACTTAAACAGAACCAAAACCATGACACACTGGGCCACCACTCCCCGATTTAATTTTATTTTAATAAGATGATTAGTTAATGATAGTGGAGTGGACAGCTATTCTTGAAAAAAGAAAGAATAAAAAAAGTAAAAGGGAGGATCAATAATGTTTTATTGAAGTGTTTAAAGGTAAAGTAAGAATAGTTCTGTTCACTTTTTACTTCTTATGTATTAATGATTTGACCTATGTGTCTGTCTCTCTGTTTGTCTAATTCAATGAACTGGAATAGTTATTATTTAAATTTTCACAATGTTTGGTGATGCATTTTAATACTAATCTTAAGTACAAAACTTAAGATTAGACTGTCATATAAGATAATTTATATATAGAAAAAATATAAATGCAATAATGTTGGTTTAAGGAAAGTGTTTTGTTATAAAAAGTCCAGTCAACAAGAAATAAACAATGGATCATTTTGGATCAACAATGGATCATTATTTTTAACAATAATTTTTGTCGCAACCACTAAGTCTGGGAGCAGCCATTTTTGACCAAATATAGTAGCCCCTCCCTCCTGCCATCTTCCAGCGGTGATGTCACAGTGCGGTAAGCCTAGCGCCATTCTCCCCGCTTTACAAGCAAAACCAATGGGAACTACTAGACACATCTGCCATCAACTATCCTGGTTGGTGGAGGTTTTTGAAGACCCAAATGCAGAGGCCAGGAGGCAGAGGTGAGTTCTTAATTAAGATTTAATTGAATAGCTGAGGCAAAAATCCAAAAAACAAAGTACAAAGTACAAGGAACCCAAAAAAACCACTACTTGAGGGGAAAACTCATGAGGGGAGCCAGGAAAAGACTAAGAACCAGCACTGAGGAACTGCACAGGGAGGGTATATATGGGAGACTGAAAAAAGACAGGACTAATGAGCTAATTGGGAGCAGGTGTGAACAGAGGAGTCTAGAAAGGAGCTAGGGAAAAGGAGACCAACACAAGAGGGCAATCAA
>NW_015157266.1:0-1328 GCF_000732505.1 Cyprinodon variegatus
TGCCTTCAGACCTATCTCCACCCATCGGACAAATCCGATCTTCCGTCATTCTGCTTGAGTCCACCGTATTTAGCCTTTAATTACCCTGGCCAGCTGTATCCTCTTCCAGGCCATCAGTGCTTTTTGCGGGCAGGCCTCTCCAAGCTACCGCTGTGCTCCTCAGCTCTCTTCCTGAGCTAGCAGCGGCAAGGTGCTGCCTCTACCGCTGTGGTTCCTTAGCTCCATATCTGACTCATTCCAAATATGGAGCTCTCTCTGAGTCGCTGTTTTCACCTTGATTCCCTGCTGCTCCTGCCTGAGCTCACGGATGCCATCTTCCCTCACCTCTGTTATCCAGGTGAGACAACCCCCTGTTTTTTGGCAGTCTGAGAAAGATGTGAGACCACTCAGGAAATGTAAAAAAAAAATAGAATTAAAATAAAAAAACGGCAATTTAAAATGGTGGTCTTCATAATAACTGGGTGGTTGCAGTTTGCGGTCAGTGCAAGACTTTTTTTTTTTTTTAGTTTTTACGGCTGTAGTGGCTCGATTTTTCTTACAGTAGGCTGACAGGAAAGGGGGTATGAGAGGGAGAGAGACATGCGGCAAAGAACCACAGGTCAGATTCAAACTCGGGTCAGCCACGTCGAGGACTAAGGCCTCCGTCCATGGGTCGTGCGAGCTTACCACTGCGCCACCTGCACACCCTGGTCAGTGTAAGTCTAGTTTACATAGATAATTTTAGTATTTTATTAGTCTTGTTTTGATTGTATATAGGCCTCCAACTTGCTGCAGTCCCATTCGAGTGAATACTGATCAGTATAGTCTCTAGTTTGTCAGCTCTGTGCTTCCGTAGGGCAAAAGATGTCTGCCATGACAAATGCAAACCCACTCCCATGCAGTGTTGGGAACGTTACTTTGAAAAAGTAATTAGTTATAGTTACTAGTTACTTCTCCCAAAAAGTAACTGAGTTACTCACTGAGTTACTCCACAATAAAAGTAAGTAGTTACTAGTAAAAGTAACTATTGCGTTACTTTTGCGTTTCTCGCCCCCGTAACCCTCACCGCCAGCTGAATAGAGCGGACGACAAAGACAAGAACCTGCAGAGAGTTTGCCATTTATTGCAACTCAACGTAAATGACACCAGGGGGAACGCGATGTGAAGTTTTTTTAACAGGGCATTCAGATCTGCTGAGTATATGAAATCAATAACTGGGGATGTCTAATTCTGAAATCCTGTGTGTTTGGGTTGTTATAGATACTGCAACATCTATCTATCCATCTATCTATCTAGATGTATACTCTCTGTGTGACATAAAATATGGATCTCCATCCCTGCCACAAAGG
>NW_015157267.1:0-1328 GCF_000732505.1 Cyprinodon variegatus
CCGTATATAAGACTTTAAAATTTTTGTGGCTCCAGACAGATATGTTTTTTGTTGTTTTGGTCCAATATGGCCTTATAAGCATTTTGCTTTGCGGACACCTGATTTAGGGTCTTTTGTGACCTGATGAGTCTTCAACACGCAGCTCAATGTTAGTGGATCAGCCACTTCTGTGGAAGTTCACCACTCGTCCACATGACTGGACTAAAGACCTTGACATAGCTCAGTCACACTGAATAAAAGCATTTGTGCATATTCCTTTCCATCCTATATGGAGAAATTCTTGTTGATATAGTAAGCTTAATTGCCTTGAGATTCGCGGCGTTGCAGTATGATGGACAGCCCTGTTCCGCTGACAGAGCGATGATCATTTATTTTCTGATAGATGATGGAACATAGTATGTAAATTCCCCAAAACTAGATGAGCCACATAGGAAGTCAGGCACATGAAAGGTAAAGGATAAGACGGGTGCCAGAATAATGGATATAAAATTTTTTTCACAATTTCCAAACCTTGTATAAAAGGCTCTGGTGTTACTATAGAACAACAAAATTCAAATATGAGCTTTTTGGATATTTGAAGTCTAAATGCTGTAGTTTCTAAATTAAAAATATTAACATATACACATATTAACATAAAACAAGCTATAAATATTCAACAGGTTTTATGTCTTAATTTAACAAGTCATGCGGTCAAATCGTGCTCCCTTTTCCAAAATATTTTATTTGATATTTCAGAATTTAAAAAAAGAGGGAAATTAACCTGTCATTTAAAACCAGGAAACTCTTCTTTCCTGTCACAAAATGAAATAACCCTTTGAAAACAGCATTTTGTATTTAGTCACACTAGGTTAACTTCAGCTGCTATCGCTATAGTTCACTGGAAAAAACCTGAATCTAGATAAGTAATTTTTTCTTAAAATAAGCGCTTGTTCTTGGATTCAGGAGGTAAAAGATACATTTTGCCAATGGAACAAGACAATTTACACCTAAAATAAGAAAATACAATTGCATTGTCTCATTTTAAGTGCATTTTTATCTAATTATCTTATTTTAAGTGTCAAAATACTCATTCCATTGACAAATCATCACACTACTCAAATTAGGAATAAATACACTTAATTTAAGGAAATTTTACTTATTTCTAGATTGTTTTTCCAGTGTTATGCTGCTATAGGTTTAGACTGCTGGAGGACATAGGGACCCCTTTTTTATCATTCTATCTCTATCCTCCTACTCTGCAGAATCTGTTAGTTCAATCTCTAACGTTCTGCTCTCTCTGCTTTTTCTCATAGTAGCTTCATCTGGTCTGTTCCTGTTTGGCTGTGACT
>NW_015157268.1:0-1328 GCF_000732505.1 Cyprinodon variegatus
CAAGTGAACATATGCAACCAAAGAGATGCAAAGTAATTACCTGTTGTCTCCAGTATCATTTCAGCAGACAGATTCTTAGACAGCATTGTGGATTGCTCAAACAAACGTTGCGAAACATTTCCGGAGACGATCTTCATTGCGAAATCGGTGACAATGCTTCCGATTCTTCAGTGAAAAACAAATAGATTCCTTTGTAACATTTTCCAAACACATCCATGTACATATTCTGCTTATTACTGTACTAAAAAAAGTACCTGAAGCCTTCTATTTTCAGAGAGTCAAATCCTCTTATTTCACTGTAAAAAGCTTTCATCTAAAAATAAATGAACTGGATCAAGTCATGGCTTTGTAAAAGGTATCAAATGAAAACATTTCCTGTTAATTTTATTAGAATGTATTACCAATTCCAACAGGTCATCATGACATTTACGATAACCTGGTGACGTCTTAGAGGTCAGACAGTCTTGATACGTGGAATCTTTCATTCTGAGTTCCCCTGTGATGCCAACTATTAAAACATAAATGTTAGTGGTTTTTCAGTTTCTTTTTTTGTTTTGGGAAAGCAAACAAAACAGCAAAAGTCCAACATGCCTGCAGAGCTTAAAATGCACGTGTGAACCGATGTTACCGGGAGGACACAAGTATCCTGATCGAGCCTCTTCTGACAAACTTCATCACTCCATCTGTGGCCTTCTCTGCACTTACACAATTTGTTGGAGGTGTCATTCTGCGTACACTCTTATTAGGGGAGACAAAAACATAATAAAGTAAAATAAGAAAAGACAAGATGCAATAATTGAATAATTTGGATTAAATCAGACTTCAGAATCTATTTCTGTTTTACCTGTTGTAATTTTAACATCCTCGATGTTCAGCTTGTCATCACTCACTGGAAAGTTTAGTTTTCCAGTGATATCTTCCAGGGCACTTTTGTCTATTGTCATTTTAGCGTAATACATTTGGGTTGAGCGAGCTGAAACATACAGAAGAGACAGTGAAACCTTAGAAACACTATGATGCTTAAGGAAAAGGACCGACCCTGTCACACCTTGCATTTCTGTAGCATATGAGGAGCCACATCTCAAATGGAAACTGATATATCAGGATATGTTTCTGAGTTAAAGTAAAGCAAGATTTCACATTTTTTTGCACTAAATTACCTGGCAATTGATGCAAAATACTGTATATACCAAACACATGCAGCATGTGACGCTCTGATAAGACTGCTTCTCTAATGTTAAAGGAATAGTACACCCAAAACATGATTAGCCTTCATTTTCTACTCACCCCCATGCTGAACAACACTCTGGAGTACTTTTTTGATATCT
>NW_015157269.1:0-1328 GCF_000732505.1 Cyprinodon variegatus
AAGTGACTTCAGAGGTGGTTTATATAAGGGGAGCAGAACAAAGTATGGGCTAATAAGCAGAATATGGAGCAGGTGTGAGTGGAAATAACTAGAACAGGGGTCTTAAACCAGTTTAAGAAAGGGCCATGTGGCTGCAGGTTTTCTTTCCAACCAAGCAGTGGCACACCAAACTCCATTTATCTCATCAAGTCATCATGTTCAGCTTGGAGTCAGTTCATGAGATGAATCGAGTCTGGTGTGCTATTGCTTGGTTGGAAAGAATCCTGCAGCCAGACAGCACTTTCTGGAACTGGTTTCAGAACCTTGAACTAGAAGGAAGCAAGGGGAAAGGAAACATGCACAAGGGGACAACAGAGAGAACCTAAAGACTGCTTAAATATAATGGAAAATAAACCAAAGATCAACAAAACAGAACAACTGATAACTGAAAACTAAAAACTCAGAGTCCCAAAAGGGGAGAACCTAAAATAGACATGCTTTTCAATAAATGTATGGTGCAAGTAAAATTTTGAGAAACTCTGCTCTGGTATCCCTCTTTGGTTTCACTTAGCGCCATGTATGCTCTTGTGATCCACTCTGCAGCTCATGCTCTCTCTGCATCCATTATTACCTCAGCTCAGCAATTTTTTAGATTACTTGCAGGACTGGGATGACATTGTTAGGCAGTTTTTTATGATTAAATGGGTGTAATTGGTGAAGCTTATTTAACTATAAAACTTTAGTTTTTGTTAATCAAGTTAAAATAACTAATGTTTTCCATATTTTTATTTAAAGAAAGTCCTCCTTTTTTCTAAAACAATAAAAATGGAGAAGCTGTAGGTTAAAAAAATCTAGTATAAAAAGTCTGTTTTATATGTTATAACTAGGTTTTATTACACCTGCAAACCAAATTTAAGCCATTTTGTAATAGGGTTGTTGCAACTTTCACTGCCATGACAGGCACAAATGATAATGTGGAGGTTTTGGTCTAAGGTACATTTTGACACAAGTTTTGAACCACATCTGATGAAGGAGTTACATTCTGTGTCATTTCCCCATTTTGTGGATGACATAAATGTTAGTATTAGTAGACTGTGATGGCACACTGTGAATCAGGTTTGCCGACAGACATTCTGCTCTTCTATTTCACTCACTGGTGAGTTTGAATTTCCATAACATGTAAGCTTTATTTTACTTTCATTTCAGCTTGTATATCTCTATCATCACATCTCCTCCATCGTGAAGCTGCTGATTTTGTGTGTCCTGGTTTTCTTGTAGATGACATGGCTCTAGAGCTGATAGTAAGCCTTTCTCAAGTGTACAGCCTTTGTAAAGTTATAAAACAAAGT
>NW_015157270.1:0-1327 GCF_000732505.1 Cyprinodon variegatus
CATAATGGTGTAAGCAGACATCCCAAGTTCCAAAAACTAATTTCAAGTAGATGCTTATTGACAGATAGGCACAGGTTTCACAAGCAACCTCCTCCACACACCCCCTTTCTCTTGTTGTGCCTGTGCGATTGAAGTATTTCTAATCTGCTTGCATTTAAAAAACACCACCTGGCATAGTCTAAAATCGGGGATAATTTATCCAACTCACGGATATCTATGAACAACTATCTATATCAGGGAGACTCACGGAACTTCCGGGAGAATTAGGATGTTTGGTGCAAGCAACAGGAAATCCATATGAACTAGCAGACACACAATCTAAATTCCCATGCAAAAAAAGGACAAAAGGGCAGTATAATAAAAAGTCTAAATGAGTTTTAGACAAATTAATTTTACTTAGATCAATTAAAATGAACTTTATTAGAATGTCAGCAGGATTGTATGTCTAAAATAAACCATAAGTCCAATTTCCATAGATTTCGTAACATACAATTTCGTAAATGTTTTTTTTTTTTTTTGTTTATCATAATTTTGACCTTAAACTTGTTGGGACCACACTCTCAGCTCTGCAGAACTCCTAATTGTTCCAACAGGAGGATTTATCCTGTAGTTGATGATTGCAGCTTCATGATCTGTACTGTGGGTCCAGAGGTGGAAAGAGTACTTAAAAATTATAATTGAGTAACTTTATCTTTACTTTGCCTAAAGTTTAATTAGAGTAAAAGTAAAATTACACATCTCAAAATTTACTCAAGTAAAAGTACAAAATTACTTCATTTAAATTGTAATTTGAGTAAAAGTTACTTAGTTACTTTGAGTAATTTAATGCAAAAAACAGGATGAGTCATGAATCGAATTGAGCACAAGGTGTTTTAATCGATTTCAAGGCGTATTTCAGTGAACATCCACACTTGCAAAAGATCAGCTGGGCTAAGAAACATACACAGCACAAGGACAGTCACAACCTGTACCATAAAGTGCAAACTATTTTTAGTCATACTGTCCAACAGACAACACCATGATAGGATTAAAGAAATTTAACCTACATTTTAAAGTATTCAAAATGCACACAAAATTAATTGCCCAAAAGATACCAGAATGTGTTTCCTCTTCGGGCCTTTCCTCATCCATACTCTCTACATCGTGATTAGCAACTGCCATCTTCCAAAGCGCAGCAATGGATGATGAGACAATACAAAGGGTAATTACTCATAAAAAGTACTCAACTACAGTAACTTGAGTAAATATAATTCGTTACTTCCCACCCCTGTGTGGGTGTGACTCAGACCCATCAGGTCTAAAGCGTTATTTGACTAGAGTTGAGGAA
>NW_015157271.1:0-1327 GCF_000732505.1 Cyprinodon variegatus
GGATGGATGGATGGATGGATGGATGGATGGATGGATGGATGGATGGATGGATGGATGGATGGATGGATGGATGGATGGATGGATGGATGGACTATGTATAAAATGTCTTTATATTGAAAAAAGACCTTTTGTACAGTATGTGCACATGCATGCACATGCACTTCCATGGGTTTATATTGCCAGATTAGACCTTAAGAAGTTACATATACAATATAAGAATTTCACAAAGGCTTAAGTCTTAATAAAGATGCTATAAGCGGAGAAAATCCCACAAGAAAACAAAGCAAATAAGATTTTTCATGTCTTCACCCTGTACAATGTTTTTTCCCTACCAAGGCACAGCCTATTTTCATGGCTATATTTAGAGGGCTGCTTCTGCTGGAGGTGAGGATATAGCATGCTGTGTGAGCTGAGGGAGGCATATGTTTTCCCCCCATCTGACCCACACTTCCTGGTGTGAATTAAATCAGAGCTGAAAAGTGCTAAGAAGTTATGATATGCAGTGGTCTCTTGAGATAAGCAAGTGTAGTTTCTGTTCCATGTGTCGGGCTTTGTGAATCGGACCTTCTGTTAGCAGTCCCGCTTTTTGGCAGTGCAAACCATCAGTATGTGGTGGTTGAAAACCAATAAAATGAGGAGGGAAAAAAAGGAAGCCAGGGCTGTCCCAAAATGAAATTCAAAGACTTCACCATCTTTAGCCTTCTTTATTTACTTCTACTTGTTAGTGTTTCAGAAACCAACACCTCTTGCTCATTCAATGTGAAAGCTACAAATATTCAGTTTTCCTTTTCCGTCCCACCCTAAGCGGGTTGATTTATGTGCCACAGATGTTGCTTGGCTAGAGATGAAAAGAGGATGGTGGTTTAGTGGCGGAAAAGATGCGTGATCCACATCGGCCAAACACCACAGTCAAGCACGACTTCACATGAGTCATATGGGTCCTTCTGATGGAACTGCAGAGGAACATGAAGGAATGGAGGACTGATCAGAAGGGAAATAGCAAGATGTCAGGAAGGAGGAAAAATAGCACCTGCTAACAATGTATGATCCTGTATATACCCTTTGTCTGACATAACAATCCTTTCAAGCTCTGCTTGGTGTGAAAATAAACCATCTCTGTCCCTTCCCCCTATTTTTTTAACCTTCTGTCCTGCAGTTGTTACCTTTGTCTGTTGTTAGCCTGTGCAGATACAATTGGGTCACTCCAAAGACACTCACCTTTCCTTCCCAGTACCAACTATAGATTTGCTGCAACAGATGTACTTTGTCAGGAACTTGCAACCTTGATATATCCCCAAATTATATTGATCTGGATTTTTTTTTTTTT
>NW_015157272.1:0-1327 GCF_000732505.1 Cyprinodon variegatus
ATGTGCTTTCTACAGAATCCAGGTAGAAGAACGTGGCTAGATGTGTCTTCATCAAGACACCGGTCTAAAACAATTCTCAATACATTCAAAGTAGTATTTTTGTAATTTTAGGATTTGTTGTTTTATCATACATCCAGAAACAAGAAATTACGTTGAAAAGGTAAATTTTTCTTGAAATTAATCTTGTTTTGAGTTACCATTAAGGTTTTTTTTATGAAAGATGAGAAAACTGTACATATAAATTTAATGAAAAATGAAAGGTTTCAGAAGAAAATGCAATGGATGAGCACACACTGCAATTTCATTTAGAAAACATAATTTGCTATGTAACATTTCTGAGGTGGATCTTCATCTTATTGTTGTACTGCATTGGCAATGTGACAGAAAAATGGGCCATGCAAAACATGGTGAGGGGAGCTGATGAGGTTTTGGCAACTTCCGATGTTTGTTTCTAGAACTGGTTGCATAGATTTCACAAGACCAGATATGTTGTTAGTCAACTTTCAATTTGGGCCCAATTTTCTACACCGGCGGGTTTATTTAAAAAAAAACAACAACTTTATTTTCTTATGGATTCTGGTATTCAGTTATATCATACATTTCCAAGTGAATTTAATTTCTGTGATTGACTTTTATATACCAGGGGTTCGGTTTTGCTTCTGTAATATTTAAATTAGTAATTTTGGGGGGGGATAAATTGTGCGCAGCACATTCCAAACACAATTTTGTGTCATATCGAGCCTCGATCAAGGTCATACTTATAGCATGTATCACAATAGGAGTATCTCTGTTTTAATAGTTTTAGCAAAGCAAAATTTAGAAATAGTAATTTAAATAACAGATTAAAAAAGGTATTTGCTAAAAAGGCTACCCAAATAGTGATTGCCAGCATCTGATTTAATCTGTAAAGAAATGTGTGATCAAGAAATCTAAGAGTAAAATTCATGTATTTGACAAAACAACAAATTCAGGATAAAGAGGAAAACTTTTTTAAATTTATACTTTTTAACACTTTCAAATAAAACACGTTCAGTGGTTGATGCTAGCAGGATAGTAAAAGTAGTATTATTAGGCGTAGGTTCATGTTCTCTTATATTGACCTGACCATGAAATAGCTCAACGGATTAGATAAATACATTTGAACATAAAGCTTATTTACAATTTGTCTTTCTATGACATAAACTGTAAATTGTTTCTGCTGCATTTTTGGTTCAAATTTCTTAAGTGACCTTTTCTAGAGTTGGATAGAAAAAACAGAAATTGTGCTCAATTGAATCTTACTTAAAAGATAGATTATATAAAAGTAAAAAGCATGGTTATTTTTTTA
>NW_015157273.1:0-1327 GCF_000732505.1 Cyprinodon variegatus
CGCCTCCTGCTCTCCTCTATCTTGTCTGCTGTCATGATTCATGCAGCTATTATTTCATCCAAATGAAAAATGGAGAACAGATAAGCAGATCTGTAGAATGGGGCTTTTTGATGTGTTGTCTTCTCAGTCCAGAGGGCCCCCTGCCTGTGTTTTCCTAGGGCCCCAAATTTCCTAAATCCACCCTTGAGTCGGACGTTTATTGATAATCTTTCTAACTGCTGAATTGGCTCATGAATCCAAAGCTTGCATCTCAGTTTCAACAGAACCTAATTGGACCGCAGTGACCAGTTGTTTGATGAATATCCGTCAGGATGAGTTCAGAAATGTTGCTGTTTAGAAAGGATTTCAGCTCGTTTAACTTTCTGAGACAGAGCAGATTTATTAAGTCTTCCACCAACCCTCAGTGTTCCAGCTGGAAGAACAACTGGCTGTTGCCACGGAGCTGTCCTGCTTTCTGAAGGGTTTTGATTTTCTTCTCATAATGTTGCCTTTGACCGAAGTGAACAATTTCTGATTCAGCAGCTTTAAGATCATCCAGGTTCGTTATTTCATTTCCGGAGTCCATTTAAATTTGTTCCTATGTATTGCAACTATAACCTTTGCTTTTCAGGATGCTTTTCCTTTGTCTGGATCGTTTTTGAGGACTGCTGTCTTCCTTCTTTTAACCTCCAGAGCACATTTTATCGGGTAATTCGTTGGTTCCATGTTTTCTACAGCTTTCACTGCATTACAGTTTCTGATCTCTTATATATTTTAGATCATCTTGTTGAATTTCTTTCTTTCTCAGCAGCTGCTCTGGTCAGTCATTTTCATTCAGCAGAAGTTTTGGTCCATGCATCCATGTTCCTCCTTCCACCAAACTCCCTGCCTTTAAGCCTCTGCAGGCTCGGTCTGCAGGATCTTCAGCTGAAGGGACATACTTCCATTGAGTTGCTGTTGTTGCTTCTCTGATCAGCGAAACTTTGTCTGCAACAAAGGTTTTAAAGCCTGATGATTCTCTGCCAATATATCGAAGCACAGTAGTTAAAAACCGATTGTTGCAGTGGAGGTTGTAGTTCTTGTTGCAACAATCGGTCTACAAATCTGTCAACTCAAGCCTGTAAATTCTGACTTTTTAGAGCGGAGATACTCTTGAAAAAGGAACAAGACATTTCGTTGTTTTTGTCTTTTGCCTTTCGGCAGGAAGTCATCCTGCATTCTGGAATTTTGGCCTTCTCCCCCTGGAAGGATTTGTTTGAGCTTCACACTGAGCAGGGGATTTATCTCCACACGTCCCGTTCAAGTACTCCTGGAAATCTAAGTGGCAGTCCGCTCCATTGCTCCTCAG
>NW_015157274.1:0-1326 GCF_000732505.1 Cyprinodon variegatus
TAGAAATGTAATAATTAACTGGAACAGGGAGTTATAGTTAATCAATAGGTCATTAAATAAAGAGCAATTGACAAATTAATGATTATTAGTCGGATGGTTATAACTTTAATTTGCTTATTCACCAGGATTCTTATTCTTTAGACTTCTGGACCGGCTGTTTAAAATCCAATTTCACCAACTTAGTAATTTAAACTATGACTATCATTAGAGTTATTAATCAGCAACTAAAAAAATCTGCTACTTCATTCAGATGTTAGTGAGAGAAGAGTGGATCCAGCCTGAGTGATGAATCCTTCACTGTGTCATGATTTTATCAAGAGCTCGGACCCACATGCAGGTAAACCAGTCCAGAGAGACAAGGGGGGAAGTTTAACAGGTTTATTGAGAAGTTTTGTGGAGATTCCAGTGTTGCTCTGAACACTGAAAGGTGAGGGGAAGACAATGCGGTTAGTTCAGGTTCAGTGGGAGAATTGATTCTCGAACTTGAGGAACGTGTTCGTCTCATACGGTGGAGGGCGGACAGTGGTGATGGTGAGATGAAGCCTCGTGAGGCTTTGAACCGTTTGGCCAAATTGCTTCAGCGATCCCCACAGTTCATGAGGCTCCATGTGAACATGTCACCACCTACTGGTGGACAGCAGAACTACAGTTTGTAATCAAATCTGTGATTTCTTTTGCAATTGTTTTTATTTTTTTCCGCCTTTTAAGTTCCCTTGAAATTGTTAAGTGTAAAATTTCTTAGAACAATAATTTAAGGTGCACCGTTTTTCTGCCATTTTAGTGAAATAAACTCAAGCAGACAGTGAAAGTGTTTGTGCAAATTGGGCAATGATGAACAAAATGAAAGGTGTTAGACATTTTTATTCAAACATGATAGTTTTTCCATGTTTTTTGGTTTTAATCAGGTTGGAAGTTGTGTTCAACCAATCTTTTGACTAAACCGACCTAATTTTGCCAATCTATATTTTTACTCGGGCGAAACAATGCAAATTAGTCTCATCAGCCAAAAGAATTAAGTTTAGTCGCAACTTTCAAAAGAGAGAGACAGGTGTTGAACCATCAACCTCTATAGCGAGAGCCTGACCCTTACAGATGACGCCACTTATGTAGATGGTCTGATCTGGGAGAAAATACTTCTTAACACTGGCTTTGTCTGGTGGTTTGCTCAAATTTTGATCATTACATTGTTTATTCAAACCAAATTAGCTTTAAGCAACTAGATTGGTTGGAAAAACAACCAATCTATTATTAGAATCTATCCAAACTTTTTCCAGCTGAGAGCATCTCTCCTCGAAACTCCCACATCTTGACTGAACACTGAGGTTG
>NW_015157275.1:0-1326 GCF_000732505.1 Cyprinodon variegatus
TTTTTTTTTTTTTTTCACTTAATCCTAACTGCAGACACCAGGATATAAAAGGTGAACATGCTTTGCCGGCAGATTTCGGCATTTTAAGTTAATGTTGTGCCATATGCATGATCATGGTAATTGGGAACCAGCGTCCGTATTTGATTTTGGCAGGATGACGAGAGGAGAACACGCAGCTGTGGTGAATATCAGCTGGGGGACTTCTGGAGCCCTGTTTGCCCCCCCTTGGGCAGATCTCCAGAGTCATCAAGGATGGGTCATTGTGGTAACCTTTCAGAACCAAACTGCTGCAAAACAGACCTTTTGCAACACATTTCTCTCGAGTTTCAGAACTTATAGAGCCAGACTGGAGAGAAAGAGGAAAATTATTCAATAAAACATTATTTGGTCAAATAATGTTTTATTCACCTCATGGATTTGCATTGTGAATTGGTCTGAAAACATTCCAATTTCTTTCAAATTTGTGAAAAGCTAATTTGATCATATCCCAAATTCTTCCATTTAAACTTTGGTTTCAAACAGAATCCATCTTAAACTGTAATATGATTTTCAACCATGTTTCCCTTCCTCTTTGTACATAGTAGTTAGTTTAGTTTAGTTTTACTAGACTTAGTTGAGAGTGTTAAACTGAAGTATGTTTGACTTGGAGCTGAATTTTTGTTAATAAACTCTTATATTTTGAACTATTTCAGCTCATGTAAGATGAACATAGCAAAGGCTTCACAGCAGGACTTGATGCTCAATCAAAACACAAAACAATATCAAAATGAGTTTTTGTTTAATCTTTAACTGATTATTATGCATGTTAACAATTAAATGTGAACATTTTAGTTTGCACTTATGATTCTGTTCACTTATGGGAACATAAATTAGTGAATTTTCTGTTTTAAATTACTAAAATAAAAGAACAAAATACGTGTGGAAATGCTGTATATTACAGGTACTTCCAGGTAAAGAACTTACTTATCAAAGGAGACAAGCTTTTCATCTCGAAAAGTATCTTCAGCCTGTAAGAAAAGTTTAAAGCAGCTATTTCAGGGGTAGGTCAACATAATTTATAATTATCGGATACATCAACAGAAAATAAGCTGAAAAACAAAAATAAAGAGAAAATAAGGTTAAAGTTCACAAATATTTAAAGATTTCAAGCATTTTAATATTTTACTTCGACTTCATTTGTGATCGCTTTCCTTGACAAAAGAATACTTTAAAGAAAAAGTCAGATCATATTCAGAATCCAAACTTCTGAAAGTAGTTTATATATGAAATGATTCCATCCTGTTCAATAAATGATCAGTGTTTTTAATTCAGAGTAATTTTCATGTG
>NW_015157276.1:0-1326 GCF_000732505.1 Cyprinodon variegatus
ATTCTTCATTTTCTTAGTTTTATGAATAATGATATCTTAAATATAATTTTGCATCATCAAGAGCGGGGATCCAGGTGGAGAAAGGGTCCCAGCGTTCTCAGGCACCTTGCTCTTCTAGCTGCTTCAACTTCATGGGTCGTTTTCCGCAATCGTGGTCATACAAACAAAACAAGCCGGTAATGTACCAAACAGGAGATACGCATGATAGAGTGGATGTAGATTTGGCCAATCAGAGGCCTCCTGTCTGTGGCACTGATTGTGGACACGTACAATTTGGGATAGGTGCAGCAGAGTGTCTGTGGACGGGACGGAGACGTCTCTGCGTTCATCGCGACACCTACGCAGACAACCTGGTTTCGAAGTATAAAGGGCAGATTATACTTCTGCAACCGCACGCATCAAATGTCGCTTCGGTCTGGTCGCAAACCAGTTTTGCTGGTATGCTTCTGCACCGTCAGTGTGGAATTTCTAGGGATGCACAGCAGTTTCCCACCAAAGCGCAAGGGGGAGCCTATTCGAGAGAACTTTGGCGGATGGTCACGAGAACTTCGGCTTCAAGATATCACAGTCACTGAGATGGATCTAGAGTTGCCAGACATCGAAGAGGAACAGGTTCTGTTAATGGAGCCAACCTCTTCGTCGTAATTGTCCATTGTAGTTGTTCCTCGGTTTTTAAAAATGGCGCGCCGCGGCACCGAATCGAGAAGGACGACCACACAGACAGCTGGAAAGGACCAATCACAGCTGCTTTTTGCCTGTGAACTTCTGCTTGAGGTCTGCGCGGGTTTGTGACCGTCCGATACATAGTCAGGTTTTTTTTTAGGTACACGACGGCGGTTGCAGAACCTCTGCGCGGGGGGCGTGGTCGCGCACAGAGACAGATTCGCTTCAGAAGCATAAAGTGGCCTTTAATCAGCCTTAAGGGTCTTTGTTTAGGGACCCAGAGTGGCAGTTTGTGGGAGAGGTGCTTGAATTGAGAAACTCTGGATTCCAAGTGGAATGCCCTAACCAGTACGCCACCACTACCCGTGAATATTATAATTATAGACTTAAGTCTAATAATAGATCTCCAAATTGATGGTAAAAACGTCAGTGTTTATGCAAGGTGGTTAGAAACATCCCCCCAAAAGAACTGCAGCTCTAAATGCAGCTAAAATTAACACAAATGTGCAATAGTTTCTTGATTTTAATCTAAGAAATTTAAAAGCAGGTATAATTTTTATTCCGTTCAAAAACTATAAAATGTACTGTTATTTAAATTCTAACAGGATTGAATATAAAGTCTTTTCAGTGAGTATGGCTCCTTATGTAAGCAGCCATATGTGT
>NW_015157277.1:0-1325 GCF_000732505.1 Cyprinodon variegatus
ACATCATTTCTGTGAGGATTTGTAACACTATGACTGGCTTTAAGCCATGGAAGTTCAACATGTAGGGTGACAATGCATTACAAAATAATCTCCACCCTTATTTTATCCCATCATATAAACAAATTTAATGTATTTCAATTCAGTTTATTTATATAGCGCCAAATTCACAACACATGTCATCTCAAGGCACTTTACAGTTCAACCAGATTATACAGTCAAATTGATTCAAAGTTTTCTATCTAAGGAAAACCAGTTCATTGCATTGACTCATTGACTCAAATGCAATGCCTCACACTAAGCATGCTTGTAGCGACAGTGGAGAGGAAAGACTCCCTTTTAGATTTTATGGAATGGACCACCACAAAGTGGTGCATAGCACTGAAATAGAAGGAAACACCCGAAAGGTAAATGAATACTCCAGAAGAGGCAGGGATCCAAAGTTGAGGTACGAGAAATGGTTAGTTCCTCCATCAAAATCTGTGGTTAACTTAGTAATGGTAAACCAAAACATATTATTGAAATGAAAAAACAAACAAACAAAAACAAACCTGAAAGGTTCTGTTTTTTTTTGTGTGTTGTGCCGATGCCATTTTTTGGCTCCGATACCTGATACGTGGCTGTGCAGTATCGGCCGATACCATATCGATATCATCTGTTTGAAATTGATGTATATGTGTATATATGAAGAACTGCACACCTTAAAATTTCAAAAAATATATATCCACTGGACTTGTATCGATACAAGGCTTTGTCTATAAAAGACTCAAACTCACTCCGGATCCAGACATTTGAATTGAGAAAGCTTCCTGGAGAGGTGGAGAAACTTCTTCAAATCTTGGAAACCAAGTCCAGTGGATATATTTTTTTGAATTTTTACGGAATGACTATGACCTGGATGACTGAGAACCTTCATCAGCACGAAGAACTGCACACAACTTGGATGTAAAATAATTGCCATCATGGCTTTGTCAAGCTGCTGCCTACCTTTATGAAGCAGGAAAAAGACGAATCCAAAGTGAATCCAGTAGAACTTTTTATTGCCTACCTGGAATGGGTGACAATAGTTGAATAAACTTTTGGCTCTGAAAATGGTATCGGTGCCCTATTTGTCGGTCGATACCGATACCATCATTTTATTGCTGTATCGGGGCCTCGCCAGATACTGGTATCAGTATCGGTGCAACACTAATCAGCATGTAGGGATACAATATGTAAAGTGTTCAGAAATTAAATTGAAACCTTTATGCCGGAAGGTTAGGTGTTGAGGAGAACTATCACAGCACACAGCCTTGAAACCAAAATAAACCAGGTGAAACATGGTGATG
>NW_015157278.1:0-1325 GCF_000732505.1 Cyprinodon variegatus
GTGTGGTAGAAAAAGAAAAACCTGGAAAAATAACATGGAGTCAAGTTAAGCTGTTTCATCCCTTCTGTTAAATCACTTATGAACCAATAACAATGTGAGCGGTGGCTTATATGTGCTAATTCATTTTACTTAATAGTCTAAAGTCATCTTTTGTGATAACATAGCAGCAAATATGAGAAGCAAATGGTTTATCATAAGAAATAATGATGTATAGTTATTAAAAAAAAATACATTTTAAACATAAAGCTACATTTTATATTTTTATTGGGAAGTTAGAGCTCCAAGATTTGTTAGGAAAAATGGAGGCAGAGACCATCCAAGCAGCTCGATGTCTGATGCTGAAAGAAAAAGTATTCAATGCCGGTCTTTTCTTGTGCAACAGATGGGAACATACGTTTATTAACAGCCGTCTTTAATCACAAACACATCTTCAACAATTTCCCATCTGCCGCACAAGTCGAATGCTTTTTCTTTCTCTCCTACAAATGGTGTTAAAACCTGGGAAATACATCATATGTTCTAATTTTCAGAGAAACTGAACTTTTGGGCCTTTAGAAGCTTTAAGCTAAGAGTTGATGACATTAGGTTAAATTAAGTGAAAGTAACTGAAAGTAACGTCTACATCAGGATTGTCAGGCATAATCTCTCTCCTAAATGTTAGATGCTTAGAATCAAATGTTTCCATCTGACTCAGGACCAGACCTGGAGTTTAGCATGCACGATGGTACCATACGAGACCTGGCTTTCATGGAGGGTCCTGAGAGCGGGGGGTCCATCTTGATCAGTGCCGGTGCTGGAGACTGTAACATATACACAACAGATTGTCAGAGAGGGCAAGGCCTTCATGCACTTAGTGGACACACAGGTAGGTCGTTGTTTTTTCCCCCCATACCCAGTATGGAAGAAACACTGCTTTCAATTCAAAAAGCTTTCATCCTATTTCACCCTAATAGGGCACGTTCTGACTGTGTACACATGGGGAGGTTGGATGATAGCCTCGGGCTCCCAGGACAAAACGGTCCGGTTCTGGGACCTCCGTGTGCCCAGCTGTGTTCGGGTGGTTGGAACGACTCTACATGGATCAGGTGAGTCAAATATTGTTGACACAGATATTTTTATTTTTCCTTCTGAGATCAGCTGTAATTTACAAGTACTGTAGAACGTCAAGCTGGGGTTGTATAAAAAGGTTAACCCATCCATGTCCTGTCAAATTAAACGGCATGAGATACAGCTATTTTTTTTTAGCTCTTGCTCCATATTAAAGATTTGCAGCCCTTTTATATAGTAATCATATCATTTCCATGTAATTACATAACCGTTATTTT
>NW_015157279.1:0-1325 GCF_000732505.1 Cyprinodon variegatus
GGGGGTTCATTCCTGTTAAAAGGGAACTTTTTCTCTCCACTGTCACTACAAGCATGCTTGGTGTGAGGGATTGTCTCTATAAAGTGCCTTGAGATGACATGTGTTGTGAATCAGGACTACATAAATAAACTGAACTGAACTAAACTAATGTTTGTCCTGAATTATAACTACATAACTCAACTAGAATCCAAATATTTAAACTCAAATCTATTTATTTGTACTGATTTAATGGTCATTATAAGATGAAACAACAATACTCTTAAAAATACATTTAACAGAAAAATTAGGAATGAAAAGAAGCACATTTTACAGAGTTAGAAACTATACATACTTCTACCGACACCTCAAAGGCCCTTTAGGTTTTCAGAGTTCTGTCGATTTGCATCGCAGATCCTTTGAGCTTTGCATAATGAAAATTCAAAGATAACATAAATACCAAAACACTGTATGCCTCTCAGGGCCTACCAGCATCATTATCAAACGCTAATTGGTTCATTATTTAATAAAAAACAAACAAGTTTTTGCTGTTAAAAACTCAAATTAAACTTGTTAGTTAATAAGACTGATAGGGGTGACAAACACTTCCCTTTTAAAAGAAACCAATCCGGAAAAAAAAAAATGATACTTGATTTATGTTCTAGTGTGAACAAAGTCTTTTCCAAGCTCAAACACAAGAAACAGAAATTGTTAAATTTTTAAACTTTTAAAATGCTCCCTTGGAGTCAAAAGGCAAGGATGGGTAATTGCAAAGATTGCCACCTCCTATAATGGTCAGTAGGCTACTGCTTACATATTGGTTCTCAAAAGCCTACGCACCACTGTGCAATTCAAAAATTTTTGTGATGTTAGAAAATTTAGGTAATGATTAAAAATTTAAACTCTTCTTCAAGTTCGCCCTGTACAAGAGGTCAAACAACCTTTGAGAAGATATTTGCATAAGTGTGCACATGCTCAGACAAATACCTCACTAAAGCACTTTTTGAGGCATTTTAGACATCGAGTCTTCGTTTGAGCATTTGGTGATGATCTGGTCCAGGTTAATACATTTGGTACGTAAAGCGTGTGCCTACCTCAGATGGCACAATGCTAATGAGAAAAAACATTTATAAAGGTTCTTAAATATACATTTATTACTCATGAAATGAAGTTAAACTCAAAAGTTCAAAAAATGTAGTCTGAAATGGTAGTGTACACTCATGGTGAATGATGTTCATGAGTGGATGGTATATGGGTAGTCATCCATCCATCCATCCATCCATCCATCCATCCATCCATCCATCCATCCATCCATCCATCCATCCATCCATCCATCCATCCATCCATCC
>NW_015157280.1:0-1325 GCF_000732505.1 Cyprinodon variegatus
ATCCATTCACAAACCGGCTTCTAAACATTTCCCAGTAAACACTTGAATTTTTGCATAAGCTTCATTTTTCTTTTGAAGGGTGTCATTTGAAAGCTATCTTGTTGCATATTTAAAGCTAGTATAACTGCAAGTTGTCATGATCTGGCCTGTTTGCTCCTCCCTAATTAGTAATTCCTCTCACCTGCCGTTTTCCCTTCCTCACTGCAAAAAACTAAAATCTAAATAAGTCCTTTTTTCTTAAAATCAGTGCATTTTTATTTGAAATAAGGATTGAAGTGAGACACTTTGCCAATGGAACAAGACAATTTACACTTTAAACAAGAAAAAAACAATTGCAACAATTATTTCAAGTGCATAATAGCTAGATAGCTATTTTAAGAGTAGAAATACTAATTCCATTGGCAAATCATCTTATTAACCTGCTCAAATTAAGGGTAAATACACTTAATTTAAGACATTTTTACTCATTTTGAGATCGCTTTTGCAGTGCTGCCTCATTACAATTTATTGCCCTCACGTGTTTCCTCTGGTTTAAATTCCCTTCAGCCTGAGCATTCAGGGCCAGATCATTTCTTGTCTTTCTGTCAGTCTGTCTGTTCAGTTTTTTGTTCATGGTTCATGTTCCTGGCAGCCAGTGGAAAGAGGGTTTTTGTGTTTGTCTCGTCTCCTGACTGTCCACTGTTCCTCCCCCACGGAGTCCTCTGGGTTTTTGGCTCATTATGTGGGGAGGTTCAGTTTTTATCTCAGTAAGCCTGGCTCCAGGAAGGAGACCAGTTTAAAGTCCTGCATCTAGTTCTGGTTCCACGTCCTGTCTCGGCTACCCTCTTCCACTGAGCCTGCCTGTCTGCACCTGATCCTGTCTGCTCCTGTGCGTGACCACCCGGTCATGCTTCTGGTCCCAGTCAGACTCTGAACCCTCCTGGGAGCCTTTGGATGCCTGGAAGTCTGAATCCTGCCACCTGTTCCTGCCTGATCTGGATCCCTGACCAGGATCGGCTCCCAGCATGACCTCTGGGACTGCAGCACTTGGGGATATTCTTGGTCTGGACTGTTAAACCAGGTAAGTTACCAATTCAGATAATCTGTCAGATGATCATGGTCACTTACCTGTGTTTCTCCCACTACAGAGTGTCTGAGATTGGGCGGTGCCCTGCCCCCCCCCCCCCCCCTTTTTGTTTTGTTCATTTAATAAACGGTTTGAACTTTCCTACTGACTGTCTCGCCTTGAATACTGGGTTCATCGATCCTCGTTTTCTGACACAAGTCTTTTTTATAACAAAAATACCTTTTCAAAAGTATTATATGATCCACAGAACACCTGAATT
>NW_015157281.1:0-1325 GCF_000732505.1 Cyprinodon variegatus
ATTGCCATGTGCTCGTTCTAAAAGACTCCTATTAGCCGCTTTATGAACCCAACCAGCCAAAAAAAGGACCTTTGTGAAGATTCTGTAATAAGTAGAATGTTCTCCTGAAAGCTGCCTCGTTGTAAATGTTTGCAGGAGGATAGGTCACTTTGAGTGCTGCTGTAAACATTTCTAATTGCCTTTTGTATGTTTTCTATGTTTGCTCAAATACTTACCATTTCCAGTCCGCTTCATTCAGGTACTTAGAACAACAACAAAGAAAGACAAAAGTTTGTGAACCCAGTTTGTCGTCTTGCTCTACGTTTTTAATCTCTGAAGTTGAACATCTTGAAAACAGGAAATAAGTCCTTTATAAAGTTTTTATTTTCACAAAACGAGTTAGAGGTAGGGGTTAGCTAAGTAGATTTAAAGCTCTTAAAAAAATTTTTGATTTGATTTGCTTGGAAAGAAAAATCCCCCCAAATGGAATAATTTCATGAACATACAGTTCCATACTTCAGCATCAAACAAGGATACATTTCTTTGTTCAACTATGATAAAACAGTTTTATTTTTCAAATTTAAAACGGTAAATCTAAATTCATACTGTAGAGAAATGGAGCAGAAAACCTTCTTGATTACACAAAATCTCCAAATCTTTCTTACAATAACATGTTTTTCCTCAGACATCAGATAGGATATGTCAGCTTGTTCAGCTGTCATAGTTTTTAAAAGATTTCTGAATGTTAAGGTGCTTGAAAAAAAAATCAGAACATTTAAAAATGAGAAATAGATTAAAATTGATCAAAGTTCCCACATCCAGCAAGATTTTAAATTCACTTTGAAACCCTTATCAAGAAGTTTATCTTTTTTATAAGGAACAAAAACATAATGGTGGAAGGAATAAACAGCCTAGAACTACAGAATAAAAGTGGTAAAAAACTAAACATATTTTATTTTCTCAGCGGCCTCCACTAAGGCCCAACGCTCCGACATCTGACCGCAGTGAGAGCAACTTCCCAGAAATGCTGGGAAAAAAGAAACCTCTCAAAAACTAGAACCAACTAAAAACACGGATATGACCGGATCTGTTACGATATCTATTGTTTTTAAAAGCTGAGTGTCACTTTGTTTAGTAGAGTTAGTACAAACTTCATGAGCGAGAAGAGAGACAGAAAAGTTGTGGATGATGTCTGTTTTTTTTCCCACAATGCATTTAGTTTTCTTTGTGATGTTGAGATGATTATGAGTAGATATAGATAGATAGATAGATAGATAGATAGATAGATAGATAGATAGATAGATAGATAGATAGATAGATAGATAGATAGATAGATAGATAGATAG
>NW_015157282.1:0-1325 GCF_000732505.1 Cyprinodon variegatus
CCCAATTTTAATAAGAAAGTTTGCTTTGCAAGATATGAGCTGAACCCCTGTAAGGCAGTGGCACTCACACACACAGTTTCAGTTAAAACAAAAAAAGCAAGTATAACACAGTCCCCAGAGTGAAATGCTAAAAGCAAATAGATAAAAACCCTTAAAAGGGCAGTTTTAGTGCTGCAAGAGTTGCTTTAAAAACTAATTTTCAAGAATTTAACTATAAATAAGCCCAACATTTTCAAAAATATCAGAAACTAGACAAGCTTTTTTAAAGAAGAGGATGAATTCCTGCCTGTTTAAAATAGCAAGGAACACATTAAATGATAGACTACTATTTCTTATTAAATATAGAATTGGCACAATTATAAGGAAACCATCACACAGAGAACCTGATGGCTGTAGTTTAGCAACAATCTCTTGTAAAGAAATCAGAGAAAGATGAAAAAAGGGATAAGGTCCATGAGACCTTATGCACATTCCTTCTTAGAAGCTTTCTAAGCAGTGTTGTTTTTGACAGCAATCTAAGATTTAGTCTTAGTTTAAGTCTTCAGGACTATTATCAGTTGCATTTTAGTAATTTTGATATATGATAGTTTTCGTCCGTTTTAGTCAACTAAAACTCAAAAATGTAATTATGTTGTAATTCAGAAAACAGTTGACCTTTACAATTTTGAATAACAAGCAGATTCTTTACCAGACTGACAGCTCTTACCTAGATACTACAATTGCTGGATATAGAATGCTGCCGTGCAGTTCATCATTGCTTTGATATATAGAATTCAAATAAATGTTTTCATGAATTAATGCACTACTTTAAGCAAAAGTGTCTCACAAAAGTTGTGAAAATCGCAGATCTGTTTCAGCACATCAGCATTGGTTAAGATAGCAGAGAGACAAGCTAACAAAATTTACAATAAAAGGAACGGTTGTAGACATACAGTACAAGGTTTCAATTCAATTTAGTTTTTTTATATAGCGCCAATTCACAACACAATTCATCTCAAGGCACTTTACAATTCTTTCCATCCAAAAGCAAACAATTCCTGATCTATTATGAATTATGCATTATACACAGACCAATAAAATATTCATTTTTATCAAAAAAGCAAAGAACAAAAACATTGTTGTTTCTACTTTGGCAGTTTTGGCTTTATTTCTTCAATTTACCCTTTGGGTACTGCTGTTCAGGGGTCAAAGTAGATTTAAATTCAGACGGATTTTTAATTTTTTTTTTTTATTACATAAAGAACCTACATAATTGTCTTGTAATGCTAAATTAAATGAATATGCTAACTGAAATGTTGAAATATTTAAAAGAAATGAGAAAATGT
>NW_015157283.1:0-1324 GCF_000732505.1 Cyprinodon variegatus
AAATAAGTAGTAAAGTAAAGTAAAAATATCAGAAAAATCTACTTGAGTACAGTAACGAAGTATTTGTACTTCGTTACTTCCCATCTCTGCAAATATGATTTTCAGTTTGAGTCTCAGAGGTTCAGAAAAGTGAAGCTGTCACATCTTTAAGTTTTTGGTTGAATGAAAACCTTTTTCCACTTATTTCCAAAATGACTCAGGAGTTTGTCCAGATTAAACAGGACGTGACCTTCTGCACCTCCTCCCCCTTTATTCACACTGAGATAATTGTATGGTTATATCTGAGTGGAAAGAGGTTTTCTTTCTCTGTTAACTAACCACTCATCCATGCACTAAAACCCTCCTTAAATTCATTTCATTTTATCAGCTGCACTCCTTCACCTTGAGTCATGTGTTTAGTTTCCCCTGCAGCGTAGAAACAGTTGCATGCCTGAGGTGATTGCACACCCTTCAGGATTTTCTACTGATACCAACAGAAATCAGACTTCAATTGTCTGAATGAGCAACAGAGCAGGTATTTATGACAGTTTCTACACAATAAAAAAGCATGTGATTGGGTCAGGTTTACATAATCACCATTTAGAGTTTAGCAGGATTTTAATCAAGGTCCAAATTCATTTCATATAAAGAGGCACAGACTTTCCTGTTTGAACTATTCGTGGACAGAAATCGGATATTTGTAGCTTGAGGCGCCAAACGGTGGAACAAGTACAAAGATGTTATACTGAACTAAAACTACAGTAATTTTTGTTAAATGTCGCTTGAAAACCAGCTCCCAGTGTCAATAGTTACTAAAATGCAAGTAAAACACATCGCAATCAAAGTCGACTTCTAGTTAATTAGTTCCTTTGGTCCCACTTTACAAAACGGTTCCTTATATGGATGCTGATAAAACAATTTATAATGATCTGTTAACACTTTATTATTAAACATTTCTTTCTGTATTTATTTGAGAGGAAGTTTGTCATTTAGTCTCTTGCTCCCCCTTAATCAGTCTCCTGATCATTTCAGCACCTTTCAGTCAAACCAAACCATCCTTCCTACAAATATTGAGCTCCTTTCTGTCCTCAGAACCCGGCAGCTCAGACCTTCAAGCCATCCTTTGTCCAATATGGCCACCGTCTCTCTTATCCAACAGCTGCGTATAACGCACTCCAAACCAAAAGGAGGAGCCACAGATACCAGATAAAACTAGGATTATACATTAGGGATGCACGATATTGGGATTTTGGCCGATATCCGATATTTTAAAACTCATGTAGCCGATAACCGATATCGATACCGATGTTAAAGCTGGACAAACATAAGTAGTCATTGAAAATAG
>NW_015157284.1:0-1324 GCF_000732505.1 Cyprinodon variegatus
TAGGCCACCAATCACCACTCCCACAGCATACGCTGCCATACATCCGAAGATTTTGAGCATGCTCAAAATTTCTTGACGTACTTACCATATGTCGATGTGTGCCAGCGTGTTTCAGCATACTTCAGCATACTCATACCTTATAGATAACGTACCCACAACTTATCCAACCTATTCCAGCGTTTTTTGCTAGATTTTTCATACGTCAGGCAAATGCTGGCTATATCGTGAAGGTATGACAAAGGCTTAAGTAGAAATCAATGATCCTTCACAGATACTTCCCTGTTCACTGTCATCTGCTGCAGTTTCTGCTTTAGGATAACCCAAAAATATTCCACTGTCCTTCCTTAAAATGTGTCTTCAGACATTTGATTTCCAGTTTATGGATTTAAAAGGTAGCATACATAAGCTTATATTAGTATAAACTATATAAATCTAAATGCAGATAATTGATTATGCTTGTATCCAGTGTCCCTGATATAAGTTTGTATCAAGTGAACATCAGTTTGCTCATAAGCTCTGAAAAGCAGCTAATTCTTGCAATTGCAAAAACATAAATGTATTCTAAATAGCTGATAGCAAAAAGCTGTGCATCCCACCTAGAACTAAACCTTAGTATCTAAATAAATCTAAACCCTTCAATTGTTGCCTTGTCTGCAGGTTTAGGGTATTTCCTGTTAGAAGGTGAATCTGTTTTTTGGAGAATTACTCCATCCCTCTCTTTTTTAGCAGCTGCTAAATGAAAGCATCCCCACAGTATGATTCTGTCCCCACCTTGCTTCAGTAAGGGGAAGGTGTTCTCAGGGTTATAAGCACTGGTACTTTTGTGTGACAAATATGGGTTGCATGCTGGCTAATAACATGCCCTTTTGATGAAATTGAACTGAAAAATCTGTGTGTTTGCTGTGTCCCCCTGCATGGCCTGTGGAAAATTAAGTCTATTTACCGATGAGGTCATATCTGAAAAAGGTTGAATTGATGGGTTTTGTTTAGGGGTATGAGAGTAAAGATAACAGAATACAAATACAGTACATAAACCACACCTTTCCTGCTCTTAGTCATTTTATTTTTTAACACTTGTTAATTTCCTTCTACTTTATAGTTCTGCACTGCTTTGTGTCGATTTCATCAAATACATCAATCAAAGTTTATATTAGAAAGATTCAAGGCACTGTAAATGTAGAGATTCATCCTAGATACTGACGATGGTGAGCTGTGCTTTAATGTTTTCCTTTTCTGCTTTTTGTAGAATCAAGCCCCTTTAGGGTTTTAGAAAGGCCTCGTGAGGACAGATGGACCCGCAGGAACGTGGAGTCACCCTCATCCC
>NW_015157285.1:0-1324 GCF_000732505.1 Cyprinodon variegatus
AAAGAGTTTTACCGACTTTTTGGAGATGCAATCAGAGATCAGTGTCAATACCTCATCTTGTGGTATCAGTAGAGACACCGCCAGGCATTATTCATTATTTTGTTATTTCCTGTCTGCAGCTATTGGGGAAAATACAAAACAAGGATTTTGTGCTGCTGAATGTTCTCATCATGGTAGAAGAGAAAAAAAAATTCCAGCAGCAACTCCTTCTACTCAGATGACCATGGCCTCATTTTGGTGAAATATGATGGGTCACTTTATATACATTTTAATGCAAATAGGCATCTTTAAGTTTTTCATTTGTTTGATGTTTAATAAATCAAACTACTGATTATTTTTATTTAATACCAGCTGGTTACAACAGGAGTCTCTCAATTTTATGCATTTCTACACTGAACTAAAAATAAAAGGCTCGGCTTCGGTTATGTGTCAATTTTTTATTTAGCTAAAATTATTAAATTATAAAAGGGGTTTCAGTTCCATTTTTTTATTAAAGAGCAAATCCTGGAATACATTATATATAATGTATGCTATAGTTATAGAATACCCAATTTTTTCTTTCTAACAGCATAGTCTGTGTTTGAAACAGCAAGGAAATTAGATGCATGGATAACAAAACAGAAGTGTCTGAATATGGATTGCCATGAACCAATCTATACTGCTTAACAGTGAGATTCTTAAAAAAGGAAGAACTTCACCAAACAATAGAGTTTTTGGAACAAGTGGGATACTTGCATTTCTTTTATTTATTATTTTCTTTTTATTCATGACTAAATGCAGATCTACATTTTCTTAGTCAGAATAATTTAATGCAGGGTTTTTACAGTATGTCCATGTGACAGGAATCACTTTGCAAAATCAGAAGTGTTATAATGAGTTTAATTGATTTTCTAAACCAGGAGTAGAAAAAGGTATAAATAATAGGGTTTAGACAGGAGTTAAAGTCATGATTGGTGTGTGTTAAAACTTATTTCATCCTTCAATACCACAACAGCGGTATATGATTTGATAATATATATATAATGGCAGCCTGTGTGTAATTCTGTAGATAATCCTGTGTTTAATTTTTGGGAACGAGATGAAATTATGGGTTTGATGATTTACTTCAACTTTTGATTCATAAGCAATTACATTTGCTTCCAGAGCCTTAGCGCCAGTGTTTTCTCAACAGCCCCAGTGATACACATGTAACTGGTATAAAATGCATTAACCCCCAAAACGAGTGCAGATTGAAGATTTTCATTAAAAAAAACAGCCAGTTTTTTTTCTTCTGTATTCCATGCAATCCAATTATCCATGCTGACCTGACCAACCCAGTCTCATG
>NW_015157286.1:0-1324 GCF_000732505.1 Cyprinodon variegatus
TATTTATATTATCATCATCATCAACATCATTAGCATCTTAAAACCAGAACCTGCTGATCCTGTGAACTAGTGAGGCAGAGGAAATGCATCAGAGTCCCTCCAAATGATGATGATGATGATGGTGATGGTGATGGTGACGTGTCTCAGTGTTCGCTACAAAGAGCTAAACAGAAGAAAACACATTTCTGCCCAAGAAGCATGTTCGTTAAGTCAATACAGCTGTAGGATGAGAGGAGACTGGAAAAATGTATACATTTAAGGATTTTAATCAAGTCTGAATACCCAACATTTTTTAGTTTGTGCAATTATTTAAGCCAAAGGAAATTATTAATCATTTAAATTTATAGCTCATTTTTATTCTTCTCTGACCTTTTTGTAGCTGAAGAGAGAGTCCTATGGGGCTTTATTAACCTGTGGGACTCCAGAAGCAGCTGATGTGTTCCGGCAGTTGAAGCGGCAGGTAGGAAGAGTTCGGAGAGGCCTTGGAGAAAGACTTCCGTACGGCTTCAAAGCAATTCTGGTCAGAAATCCGGCGTCTCAGGAGGGGGAAGTGGTGAAGTACCAACACTATTTATAGTGGGGGTGGTGTGCTGCTGACCTCGACTCGGGACGTCGTAAGCCAGTAGGCGTAGTGTTTGGAAGACCTCCTAATCCCACCAACACGTCTTCCATTGAGGAAGCAGAGCCTGGGGGCTCCGGGTCAGGTTCTCCCATCTCTGGTGCTGAGGTCACTGAGGTGGTTGAAAAGCTCCTCGGTGGCAAGACCCAAAGGCTGGATGAGATTCACTCTGAGTCTCACAGTCTTGGTTCTGTTATGTTTTCTTTATGTTTTCTTTCTTTCTTATCTTTTCTTTATTCAGTATTCAGTTTTTACTTTGCTCCATGTTTTCTACTTTTAGTGGTTTAATTCTTATTTTGTTGTGTTTTCTGGTTATTTTCAGTTTTCAGGTTTTTACTTGTTGCCCTCTGCTGCCCTCTTGTGTTCTCCTTTTTCCCTATCTCCTTTCCTTTCTGCTCTGTTCACACCTGCTCCCAATCTGCTCGTTAGTCCTCTCTTTGTTCCAGTCTCCTATTAATACATTCCTTATGCAGTTCCTCAGTGCTGGTTCCTCGTCTAACTTCCTCCAACTCCGTCTCAATGTGTCTCTGATGTCTCCATGGTTTCTGGTTTGTTTGACTTTTTTCATGTTTGATTTTTGGATTCCTGCCTCAGTTTTTTGTTGACCTTTTCATTAAATCTACAAGAAACTCACCTCTGCCTCCCTGCCTCTGCATTTGGGTCCACATACCTCAACCCAATCCTGACACTGAGTACCTTAGGGCT
>NW_015157287.1:0-1323 GCF_000732505.1 Cyprinodon variegatus
TCCTCAGAGTACCAAAAAACAGGCAAGGCGGGAAGAGTGTCACCAAAACACCTGAGAGAGCAAGTACTCAAACCAGCAACACATCAGCTGGACCGATACACATAGTAAATACATTGTATAACGAATTAGGGCATACCTTCTGTTTACTAGACTATTATATACACTGTTTATTGATGTATTTTTAAATGTTTTTCCTGTAGCGTTCTCAGGGCTTGAATCAATAGAGAGCACAGAAAGGAGGTTAAGATATCATTTTACCCAAATCTGTGTGAACTGTTTATAATAAGGCCCGGACTTCAAATGTAACTACGAGAATGTTGATTTGTGAATTTATAATTAAAATTGTTTGATAATTAAGTTTATTACCTAATCTACAGACAACCTTATGCAAATATTTTAAAGATCCCCTTAAGATAAAATTGTTTCTGGTTATCACTGGTGTTAGTTACCTTTTAGATTTTGATCTTAGGCCATGTGCATAATTTAGACAAAATAAAACTACTTTTGTTAGTGAAAAACTAACATTTTCACTAACAAAAACAGTATGGCCATCACTTTCTCTAGAGAAGATGATCATTTCCTTCAAACAAACAGCCTGTTGGTGCAGTTAGCAAACACCATGGAGCAAATGATGGAAAACAAATTAGAGTGGAAATACTGTAAAACCAGGTAGAGTGTGTTTGGACACACTGAGGGGATGAAAAAGTAGGCATAGCAGGTAACAAGAAAGAGGCAGACAAGCAGAATAATATAAAGAAAGTAAAGAGACTGAGATGTGCTTTTCTACTCTGCTTAGCATGATGAATCAGTTGAGGAGGGGCCACTTGACACCTGTCACCTAGCCAGCCAGGCGCAATTACCCCCAGGGGGAAGACAGGGGACTTGCTGGGGAGTTGCGCATAGCTCCCAGTGAAATAGACGAGCGTTTGAAGATCATTAGTGTTACAGGCCCTGTCTTCATGGCCCTGTCCAACCTCCTGAATGGCTCCCTTTGATCACAGTGATGTGTTTTTGTCAATAGTATGGGTACACCGCATAAATTATAAAGTTATACACACAAAGTCAGCAGGTAAAATGACACAGTCAATTTCTGTTTCGGCCACAGATCGAGCACATTATTGCTGTTAAGGAGCTCCATCTTTGGTCCACAGGTAATAAATCGCAATGTCTGAGCTAGCAGTACTGCAATAAAGTTTGAGCCAGCAGCTTCTCAGAGCAGAGCTTACACAAAATATCTATCTATCTATCTATCTATCTATCTATCTATCTATCTATCTATCTATCTATCTATCTATCTATCTATCTATCTATCTATCTATCTAT
>NW_015157288.1:0-1323 GCF_000732505.1 Cyprinodon variegatus
GAAGTAAAAATACTTCACTACTGTACTTAAGTTTAATTTGGAGTACTTTATACATTTTTTTTTGAGAACTTTCACTTTTACTTCACTATATTTACAAACTTCATTGCATACTTTTACTCGGATACATTCTCAATGTTTGCACTGCAAAAAAATGAAATCTAAATAAGTAATTTCTTCTTAAAATATGTGCATTTTTTCTTGAATTAAGGATTTTAAGTGAGACACTTTGCCAATGGAACAAGACAATTTCACTTAAAATAAGAAAAAACAATTGCATTGTCTTATTTCAAGTGCATTTTATCTAGATACCTTATTTTAAGAGTAAAGATACTAAATCCATTTGCAAATCATTTTATTTACCTGCTCAAATTAAGGGTAAATACCCTTAATTTAAGAAATTTTTACTCATTTTAAGATAATTTTTGCAGTGTGGTTTAGTTACTGAGTAAAAAAAAAAAAAACGAGCGAGAGAGCGAGAGAAACGCAACTGTTTTGACACCTACTGACTACAAAGTCGGGTCTTGCCTAGGCTTGTTCATCAACACCAATAGGATACACCTGTTTCGCACAGCCAGTCTAAATTTATCCTACACTTTGTTGTTTATTTATTTTAAGTGAATTTAACCTTCAAAGTTTACCAAAATGTAAAAAAATGTCAGTCAAACTGCACTTTACTTTTTACTTATACTTTTCACTACATTACTTGAGTACATCTATTTTTACAGTAATTCTTAAACTTAAGTTCAAGCCATTTCAGATACTTTAAGACTTTTACTCAAGTAACATTTCAGTCAGTGATTTGGACTTTTACCAAAGTCATATTTTGGAGAGGTACTTATACTTTTACTTGACTCCGAGATTTCAGTACTTTATACAACACTGCTGGCGACCATCTGAGACTGAGCTGTATACCAGTAAACTTCAGCTTACCACCTTAAAGAAGTCCAGTCAGCATGGAATGATCAATGGATCATTATTTATACCTAAAACTAATACGTTTGCAGTTATTTCTTAGAGGACTTCACCATTGAAATTCACCAGAGCTATAGTGAAACTGACAATGCCCACGTACATGGCAGTTGGAATACATCGGGTAAAAGTGAAAATAACATTAGTTACATAACCTTTCCTATTCCTGATCCTCCATAGACAGGTTTGTCATTAGATTGCCAACTTGAAGAGGGAGGATTTGCCATTAAAGGAATAGTACACCCAAAACATGATTAGCCTTCATTTTCTACTCACCCCCATGCTGAAAAACACTCTGGAGTACTTTTTTGATATCTGAAATGCATCTGGAGATCTGGGAGGCTTCTTGCTGTC
>NW_015157289.1:0-1323 GCF_000732505.1 Cyprinodon variegatus
AAAAAAAACTGACTGAATATGGGAAACAGCAGGAACACAGAGGAAACCTTATGCGATCTGCAGCAGAAAATGTCGGTAATTTCAGTCCTCTGGACTGAATAAAATGTGCATGTGTGTCATCTGCCTGGTCGTCTAAGAGCTGCCCCGGTTTGAGCATCAGCAGGTGAAGGAAGGAACATCCTGGAAAGGTCACCGAACGTTTCAGGATCAAACGGAGACAAACAGTCACACCTTCTGGGAGTTAAAGTTCACACTTTGACACTTAACATCCATGTGGAGGAAAGAAAAATCCAGGAGATAACTTTCACACAGGAAGAGGGCAAAAATTTAAAGCGTGGATCTTTTATTGTAGCTTTACGTAAACATAACAATTTAACAAGCAGTTTGGTAATAAAAATGGCTCCATATTTTATCATCCTACTTAAAAAACCCAAAGATTCTCCAACAGTATTGTGCAGCAAATACTCAAAATTCAATATTAAACACCTCGAAAAAAGTCATTTTTCTTCAACAAAATTTTTTTTAAATAATTTTGTTGTAAATTTATTTAGAAGATAAATATGAGATGTATAATAAAAAACAAAAATATAAAAATAGCCTGAATCGGGGGTAAAGTCCAACTCTCTACATGAACTCAGCTTTCTATATCTGCTGTTCAAGTGAAAGATTCACATTTCAGTAAATGATTAACATTTTTTAGATAAAACTGTCATCAAAATATGCTACATTAACTTATTAATCATTAAGGGGGTCTTAGTTTGTAATTATCTATTAATATGAAAGCTTCAAACATAAATTATCCCATTTTGCCTGAAGATAAGTAATTTGGATTTAATAAAGAACTTCATAGACAACAATTTATTCTAGACTAAAAATCGACTCTTTTTACGCATTTTAACATAAATAAAAGTGAGAAAGGAAGAAATGCCATATTCTGAGTTGTAAATCTTATCAGAGGATTTCTGACTGGATATTTGAGTAAATCTCAAAACTAAGGAGCTCATAAAGCAACATTTGACAACTTGTTTAACAAAACAAGCAATGTGCCGCAGCAAGAAAGCTCATTTCCTCGTTATCTGCTCATTTTATTAGTTTGAGGGAAGATATGGTGCTGATAAGTTCAAGGAGAATGAAACTAAAACACTCACATGGAGGGAACCTGTTGACAGGTTCAGGGATTTGCTAAATGTATTTTTACTTTTGTGTAAATTACTTCAAAGCTTTGGGGAGGGATTAAAGGAATAGTACACCCAAAACATGATTAGCCTTCATTTTCTACTCACCCCCATGCTGAACAACACTCTGGAGTACTTTTTTGATATC
>NW_015157290.1:0-1323 GCF_000732505.1 Cyprinodon variegatus
TTACAATCTAAGCAAGATTGAAGAATACTGAGAAGAAGGCTGTTTTTTGGAAGGTTTATTTAATATCAAAAGACTGTTTTTAAATCAACAGGAAAAGGTTTTAAACAGAAGAAGAAGAAAGGTTTAAAACCACAAAAGAAGAATACAGGTTTATAACCACAGAGTAAGAAGATGGTTTTCAAAAAAACAGAAAAAGAAGAAAGCAGCGGCAATATGGCTACAATTTGATTCAATGTTCCAAGTGGCGATCCTCCCACTATTTTGATTATGTCAAAGAAATGGATAAGAACGTCACAGCAAGATGCACTTTGTTTGCTGGCAGCCAGGTATCTATAGCTAAAAATAGCACAAGTAACATCAAGAAACACCTGCAGAGAGTTCACAACAACCTTAAGCTAGAGGCTAATGACCTGTTTTCAGAAAGAAGTCGGAATATGATGGCATAGGCAGATCTAAACTACAAAAGTTGCATTTTCTCCAGACCAGAGGTGAAGATGTTTGACCCAGGAGATTTGAGAAGGTGGCTGAGTTTATATTTCTACAGCTGAGTCACAGGCATTTTAAAAGCTTATTAAAAAAGTCCCTGTTCAACCAAGTGACAAGCTAAAAAACTCTAACTCCTTAATGATGTAGCTCTGTAAAAGTATAAAGAGGTTTCCACAGATATGCTGGAGACGTTTCTCAGTCACCCAGGTCATAGTCATTCCAAAAAAGAGAAAAAACAAAATCGATTGGACTTTGTTTCCAAGTTTGAAGACGATTTGATTCCCATGCAGGAAGCTAATTAAAAATGTCAGAAATAGCCTTGAACTAAATACTTTATTGAGTGGACCAAAACAAAGTCTTGTTTTGGCTTAGAAAACATGCAAATTGAAACAGACGAACGGGTCCACCCCTTAGGAATCGGCAGTTGTTTGGGTTCTTTGTTAGCCTGCAATACCCGATATCTCGACAAGCCTTGGACTCAAGCATAGACAAGTCTCGAACTCAACGCTATTTCTGACATTTTGAATTGAAAAAAGCTTCCTGGATGTAAAGCAAAACGTCTTAAAACTTGGAAACAAAGTCCAGTGGTGTTAGGAATCCAGTTTGTGTGGGTTGTGCTTTTGTTTGTTTTCCCTCCACCACCAGGTGGCGCCTGGTTCTTGTTGACCTCCTCACACACCTGCTGATGTTTTCCTCATTACCGGAGGACTCTTAAGCCGCTGACTGCCACTACCTCAACGCCAAAGTGTTTGCCAGTTTTGGGTACTCTAGCCAAGCTGAGTTTTGCTGAGTTTTTTCACCTGAGTCTTAATCCAGGTTGTTTTTGTCTTTGCCTCT
>NW_015157291.1:0-1323 GCF_000732505.1 Cyprinodon variegatus
GATTTGTTGACCCATAAGAGCATGTTGACCCCAGAACCCAGACTAACAGCAGTGCTAAAGCAGCCATGAGGACGTAAGAGCAGCTCCTTACATTTAGCAGGACTAGTTCCAACTGGCAGCTGCAAAAAAAACAGTTTGGCTGTGAGGGATTCTCATTTGAATAAGAGGCCCTTGCATCATCACTGAGGGAGGGTTTTATTTCAGCTTTACCGAATTTAAAGACTAAAACAACAGATGACTGGTCGAAACAATTAGCTGTTTAACATTAGAACGTAAATGGTATGTACTTATATAGCGCCTTTTTTTCAAGTCAGGAGACTTGACCAAAGCACTTTAAACTACATTCATTCACCCATTCACACACACACTCACACACTGATGGTGGCAAGCTACATCCAACGCCACTGTCGCCCCAACAACAGGAAAAACAACGTAAACCTAACTGGCGTGTCAAACCTGACTTGTCAAACCTAACTGGCGTGTCAAACCTAACTGGCGTGTCAAACCTGACTGGTCAAACCTGATCAGGGTTATTTATTATAAACAAACAATTTTATCTAAACCTTCAACACATTAGAACATTTTTGAATTAGAAAGTATTTATTTATTTGATCCCAAATGGAAAAAAAATGTTAAGAGCAGTTTTTAATAATATTTTATATTCAGTTAATATACATTTTTTTTTAAGATTATATTTACATTAAATAATTAGTTAATTTTAACTAAAGTTTCTCAGGGTTCAAGCATTTCTGTGTGCAATACTTCTTCTCTCCAGCAGATGTCGCCAGGATCAAACTTCTTTGGAGTGGCGGAGTCCAAAGCTCATTGTTCACAGCTGTACTGGGGTCCGTTTCAAGAAGCAGGCTTAGTGAAGTTTTTTTAAATCTGAAATCAGAGAAACCCTAGCTTCGTCTCAATTCGCAGCCAGCTTCTGACTATTGTTTCACCAGTAGAGATTACTCAACCTCTGTTTCTGTTGCCATAGTAACATTCTCCTCAGAGCTAACCTGGTCAGCAGCATGTTTTCGCCTTACAGCCAATCACGTTTTATTTCATGATTTAGTCAGATTTTTGTTATAGATTGTGTGCATTAAAAAAAAAAAAATCATTCACTAGGTCCGTTAGACACATTAGTTTTAAAAACAAACAAGGCATGTCCATTAGACCAGGATCTTATTAAAGAATTATCAACCCCTTTTCACAGAGAATTAAGTATTTGTAGGGAGAGGATTCTACAAGTCATTGACAGGGCATGCGATTACTTGTTTTAGTTTGTTTGATGTGAGTGAGATGCAGATATTTATTTATATATATATATATATA
>NW_015157292.1:0-1323 GCF_000732505.1 Cyprinodon variegatus
GCTGCCGTAGCGCAAAGATGTCTGCCTCCATGGCTGCGAGACCCGCTCCTATGTAATTATAAATAACGAATTCTAAGGCAACGCAAATATTAAGCTCGTAACTGAGCTCGTAGATGATGATAAATAACATAGTTATGTATAATATATTACATTTCTGACTTTATATCCCTGTATTTATTACACACTGTAGCTTTAATATCTATTTTCTATATAAATGAATTTATAATCTGATTATTACTTTAATAAGATCTTTAAATTAACACATTAAACAGAACTGTTTCATATTTGCAGAAAACTGCAAAAGTGCTAAAACCTTTAACTCCTCTAAATCAAGGTTAAAAACCTGTTTATTTATTGTCTCAGACTAAATTTAAATTGTTGATTGAAGTATTGTTACTTTTAGTTTTTTTTGCTTTTCCCACTTTTCTTTAGCTGGCTTTATTTCATGAATTCTTTGCGTTTCCATTTATTATGATTTATTCAGTTAAAACGCTTTAAATTGTTTTGTTTCCTTTTCTGTTTTCTAACTGCATTAATTGAAATAATCAATAATAAACGCGTAATCAAGTTCAATCAGAACATTTGCATCAATTTCTGTCCAGTGAACTGTAAATCCATCCTGATATCAGTCTCACATATTTGCTGTTGATCCAGGAGGAAAAACAATTTAGAAAAACTTCCTGCAGGATGAGTTTGATGATCCAGAGATCAGAACATGAAGTTATTGGGCCGAGTCGTTCAGTTTACCATGAGAAACAAGAGAAAATGAAAGAACATCTTTTGTTTTTCACCTCACTTTTCTTTGTTTCAGTGAAGATTTTCTAATGTTTAGAATTCTGGGGTTGTTGAAAATGAACAGGTACATTGGTTGGTTTATGTGACGGAGGAGCCGTAATCAGTCAGGACTTAGCTATAAGTCTGTGTCAGCATGCGCACACACACACATACACATACACAATCGCTCGCTTACGTTTGTTGCAGGTTGGTCTGGTGCCGTTCATTGTGGATGCACATGCGGTGCTCCGGTTTCATTTAACATCTATTCTAACCTGTTTATTTTCAACTAAGAATATTATCTGCTTCTATTTATTTATAATAACCCTGTTATTTCCGGATTGTAGCGCGCCGGGAGAGAGTCACGTGATGATGTAGTGATGTCATCAGAACGTGCTGATTGTTTTGTATTAAATTGAGTATTGTATTTGATTAAAAGTTTGTTTTTCTTTTCTCATTAGTATTGTTGTCTTCTTCTTATTATTATTATTAATATTATTATTATTAACAGCATTATTTTTGTTTATTTAGTTCATTTTAGTTAGAAGT
>NW_015157293.1:0-1323 GCF_000732505.1 Cyprinodon variegatus
GTGAGTGAGTGAGTGAGTGAGTGAGTGAGTGAGTGAGTGAGTGAGTGAGTGAGTGAGTGAGTGAGTGAGTGAGTGAGTGATATGTTGTGTAAAGTTCTTATGAGATTGTTAAGTTCTAGTTTTGCAACCTATTTTTGGACACATTTGATAATTTCCTTGTTTGTTGGACTTACTGTTTATTCTCCACCTGTGCAAATAAAAAGCAAATACTGCCCATCCCTTTTGTTTGGGTTGGTAGATCTCGGCATGCCATCAACTTTAAAAGTAGATCTTGGATTAAAAAAGGTTGGGCACCCATGCACTATATCCTTTGGGAAACTACCCACAAAGCGTTTGTGTTTCATACCTCCAGCTAAACTCCTAAAAAGCTGCAAGAATCCATCAGGGAAGAGGCTGAAAAAAAATAAAACACTGAGCCGATCGGATGTTTCGCCTGCTTCGCTAAATTTTGATAGCAAAGTGTTTCTGCTGAATAATTTATCAGACATGTTGAGCAAATTAAACCCACAAAGCATTGTCATCCATGCTGTGGTTGGCGCAACATTTCCGTTCTGAATATTCCATCAGTAAACATACACTCTTGTTGCTGGTGAGATCATAAAAAAAAGCCAAATTTGGACAGAAAGGCAACAACGCCATCGGTGGTAGTTTCAGGCGCTGCCGGATTTATATATGCATGATCTTTTTCCTCTTCCCCTTACAGCATTATTTGGTATTTCCCCTTTTTTCTGTAGACATCTAAGTAGATCCAGAAAATTGAAGAAAAATTCAGTTAATTCAAATACATTCAAACGATGGCTGTAATCCATGGAGGAGCTAGTTTCTCCATTTGAACACCACATTTGAGAGAGAGTGCCATTAGAGGGAGATGGGATATGAATAAGAAGTTTTACTTCTTCATAGCCCTTTCCAGACAATTTACATTAATCATTGTCATTTCTCTGGCTTTATATACTGACAGGTTTATTTGGTGGAGGGTTTCGCTTCTATTTATGTTCAGGTGAAGTTAATTAATTTGAAAATTGTTTGGTTGGGTTGATGTTGGCTTTTTTGTGTGTATTTTGTTGATTTGAATTGTTGTCTGTCAAATTGTCTGTCTGAAATTGTCTTAAATAAATGACTATTTATTCATTTCTTATTGGTGAATCCTAAAGACATATAAACTGAGGTATAACAAAATTTGGAATAACAAGAAACTGATAGTTGCCAAAAATTAGGGGAGACAGTGGGCTGATAACTAAAAGATCTGCCTCCCATTCTACTTTTAGAAATTCTAGGAACCACTAGTAAACCTGCAGATTGAGAGCGAAGTGCTCTGTTAGG
>NW_015157294.1:0-1322 GCF_000732505.1 Cyprinodon variegatus
TGTGTGTGTGTATGTGGCTGCTACCTCATCAGAAATGCCAGCACTGCTACACATATCTGTTTACGGGCTCATTGCTCAGTGCTGTTGTTGCTCAGGGGGACCATTTGCAGTCACACTTGCATAATGATAATAATAGGGTGACTTGGAGTGGTTGTGAGAATGTGAGTCTGAATCTGTGTGTCTATGTATTATGTTTATGTGAATGACAGTTCCTGGGTTTATTTTTTATCTACCTGGGTTCATGTGTCCATCCCTGTCTCATATACAGTGATCAACTCACCTTTTATTACACCAATCTAAACAAACCTATTTAGTTCTCTCCCCCAACCTCCGCCTTAACCGCTCCCATCACATGGTCTCCTTGCCCCGCTCCTACCCTGTCCTGATTTGAGTGACCACACACGCCCACACATGTAAGTGCTCTGGCACAGCCCTGTGGGTACACCACAAACTGCGGGGGCATGGCCCACTTTAGACATACACTGGACAAAAGGTGATGATTGCATCACATGTTTCCTCCTCAGAAACCGAAACCCCACAAACCCTTCATTAGTTCTCATGCCACTTTGAGTTCAGGGATTTTTTTGTTCTGACTCTTTTCTTTCTAATTTTACCAGGCTGTGTTGATTTTACATCCTGTGTGTGTTTAAGCCTTTTTTAGTTTACAACACTGAGTACTTTGTGCTTGTAAAATATAATGCCAAACATTTAGTTATAGAAATAAAGATAATTTATACGATGAATGTCATGGTTCCCCCCCCTCCCCTTCCTCTGTTTGAATTGTAAAATAATTTTCCCTTTTACTACAACAAAACAAACCAAGTTATTCAGTACTGTTTGGGGGTATTTGTGAGTAGCAATTGTATAAGCTCTAACAAATCAAATCAATTCCAGGCAACATTAGTCAATCTATATCTGAAGCACAAAAACATCTTCAATCAAAAGTTCATATGGAACAGTAGGCTATAATATACATTTTTATATTTAGATTACAAAACCTAAAAGCCCCAGGTTTCCGTTGCTGCTAGCTCTTTCTTTAGCTGGACTGTAGAATGAATCAGTAGATAAAATGATCAATCCGTAGTTGAATGTAAAATTGTGCCTTACTGTGGGCCCAGCAGCTTCACCTAGAATTATACATCCAGCCATTATCTGTCACGCTTATCACAAGCAGGTTCGCGAAGGGTGCTAGTGTACTTATAGTAACAGGTCATGTGACATGTTGTGAGTATGGATGGATGGATGGATGGATGGATGGATGGATGGATGGATGGATGGATGGATGGATGGATGGATGGATGGATGGATGGATGGATGGATGG
>NW_015157295.1:0-1322 GCF_000732505.1 Cyprinodon variegatus
AGAAAATTGTAATGGTACTCTCAAAAAGATGAATCAATCATCCAACAATGCTAGCATTTAATCTTTCAAGAATACTACAGAATACCTTTCAACATAATTCACAGTATTATGGCTGCATAATGTTAACTGAATGATCTATGTTAATTATTTTGACGATCAATTTACAGCATTTGTAATTTTCATGACATGGGGATTAGCGATTTTTTACTCACAGTACAAATAAATCTACACAAACACAACGTTACAGTAATCTTGTATGTTCAATCTGCAATCACGACCTTTCCTATGGACTTATTCATTAAAAATAAATCTGAAGCATAATATTTAAATACTCCTTTTAAGAATCTTATTTTTAAATATTTTGTCTAACAGTTTTCTAGACGCTGGTCACCACAGCATCCAATCCTTTTAGAGTTGCTATTAATATTGATAATATTTTGCCTTTACTCATGAATAAACTTCTATTTTATTAGAAATACCTATAAGGTCAGATAAAGGAGACTTTTTTGTAGTACAGTACCCCTGATTTTAGTTTGTAGAGAGTGATAACTTCCTGAAAGTTGTGTTTCCAGAAAAGAGTAATTCTGGCTTAGAGAACATTTGCTTCACTAACACAAATTATTGGCTTGACAATTCATCCTTTCCAATACAGTTCATGTTGATAAACAGTCATCTAATCTCTTCTGCATACATTGATACTGTGTAAAAACATTAATTAATTTTCTATGGATGTTTGAAAAATATACCCAAAGTAAATAACTGTCAAAAATAACATTTTGCTGTGTATTTAGAATATTTTTGCTTTAATATTAAGGATTCCGGCAACATTTAAATGTCTAGAAAAAAGTCAGAATCAAGAACCATAAGACTATAAATTACCTTGCAGCAAAATGGCAACGTCCGCTAATATCAAAAGTCAACTTTCTAATCTTTCTTTATTTGAAGTAGATGGCAACACAAAAACCCAGGGAGTTAACTCGCCCTTAATAAATCTCATTCTGAACCAAGCATTTACATGATCTCAGGGGCACACAACAGCTTAGAGCGGGTTGTTTTAGTGCTGTAACTTAAAGGTTTTGTTGGACTCTGCTGTAAGGTCATAAAGTAAATTGAAACAACAAAGCTTTTTTATTTTTTATTTTTTTTCCCAGACAAGTGATTGTATGTGTGACTAAAATAGTTTATTTAATCGAAACTGAAATCAGGTGGAAAAAGTTACTGCATACCAACTTGATTTCCCAGTTATTTCCATAAAGTTATGTATTTTTCAGTTACTAAAAAACATATTGTTTCAACATAACTATATTGAAACATAAGCTACT
>NW_015157296.1:0-1322 GCF_000732505.1 Cyprinodon variegatus
GGAGGATCTCAGATTAAGGAAGTAGCTAATAAGGTTTAATGGTGCGTGTCAGGAAGCCGCAGTATGCAAGGAAAACACAGCTGGCTTCATTTTGTCATCTATCCCTCTCACAATTATCAACTACTTCTGAGCCATTGGAGACAGTTAAGGGACTCCAATCAACAATATGTTCTCGAGGGTATTCAATTGTTATGAAAATTTCAATAAATTACAAGTTCAAATGTTTAATGTTTGCACACTCATTAGCATTTTGAATATAGAGGCTTTTATAATAAACATGTTTAAAATGGAACATTTAAAAAACAACTAAATACAAATTCATTATTTTATATTTTATTCAACAACATCAGATAATATCCCATGCAGTTATTTTTTTTTTTTATCATTTTGCAATTCAAATAAGGGCAGCTTAGCACTTCACTTCAATCTTGAAGATTAGATTTAAAGTAAATAAATAAATGAATATATTGATAAATAAATAAATAAAGATATATTCCATAGTCACAAGGATTATAAAGAACTGTACCTTACATACAAGATTCTGATAAATTAGGTTTTAAATAAAATATACTCTATTAGTGTCCAAAATATATAAAGTGATATGGGAACAAAAGAAAATAGATAGAGGGAATCAAAACGATATTTATAGGCCTACAGATTTCTTCTGCTTTTCCTTAGTTTGCAAATTATGAATCATTTTTTTCAAAATAGTTTTTTTTTTATATGGATGAATAATTCCTCCATACCTGGTGTTAAATAGAACCTCTGGATATTTGAATAACATTTTTTCTCACCATAAACAGGGCTGATACTGTAGATAGGCCTACACACTCATGAAATATCTTAAGAATTAATTGTCTAAATTAAGCTATGATTCCTCAAACAACAAAATATCATGGCTTAATTTTACTAACCTCAAAGACCAACAAGTAAATCTAATTCAGCAAACCTCAGTGAGAGCCTATCTCATGTTTTCTAAGAACCAACTTGATGAACCCCATGTGTTTGGTAGAGGGGAGTTCTATTAAATCTGGTGTTACATTAAAGGAATTGTTGAGGATTTTCACAAATTTTTTAAAAGACCCGCCCTCTCCAGAAAAAAATGCACATGCACAACCCTGTACCAACTAACTAGAATGAATGCCAATTAAACACGTGCAAGAGCCAATTTCTCCTTGTGCACGCTCTGTTTAAGAGTTGCTATTCTCAGAGCTCATACAAAATCCGTCAATCACTATACAGAGTGGCAGAGATGGGAAGTAACGAAGTACAAATATTTCGTTACTGTACTCAAGTAGATTTTTCTGATATTTTTACTTTAC
>NW_015157297.1:0-1321 GCF_000732505.1 Cyprinodon variegatus
GAGCTAGGGAAAAGGAGACTAGCAGAGGGGGCAACAGAGAGTGACTTAAAAAAAACAAAGGCTTAAATATAACACAAAATGGAAAAGAAACCAGTAAAATAAATCAGAATGTAACTGACAACTTTAAAATAAGTCTACAAATGGCACAAACATGACAACATACTGTAACTACAATTTTTTGTTAAATCAAGTTGACTATCTGTAATCTTCCAAGTGAATGTTTTTTTTTTCTTTACCTTATGACTCTGTGTCAATTCAAAAGGATTTTCTTTTCACATTGCAGATATAAATTGAAAAAGGGGGTAAAAAAAGGTGACAGTGAAAGCCTCCCCTCTTGACATAGTGTGCTGTAAAAGATCTTGCCCACTAGAAATAAGCAGAGACAATGTACATTGAACAAAGGATAAATCTACACCCAATTTAACAAGGATAACAGGATGGGGGGACCTGCAAAATGTAAAATCACATTCATTTTATAAGGATATATTGAATAAATTGAAAGAGCAAATATTATGCACATACTAATGTCACCTTGGGGCCAAGGGACAGCATATTATTTGTACATCTCCATGCCACCTAATGTATTATGCACATACTAATGTGCCTCCCTATGCCAAGATAGAGGAGGTGATGTGCCTGTTTATAGACCAGTCTCATTAAAACAGAAAGGTTGCCTTTTCCTTCCATGTTTTAGAAAGTTTGCTTACTTATATGTATTTCTGAAATCATAAAAAATGTCCTACATGACAGGCCAGCCCTGTAGTGTAGTGCAGCACAAACCATAGTGAAAAAAATTGATCAGACGTAAACCTACAGCTAAAAGAGAGCATCAAATATTTTAGTGAGAAAACAGACCAGGTAACCATGTCAACGCGTCACTCACTTGAATTTGACAAAAAAAGAGAAAATGTATATTAAAAGCTAAAACAAAAGATTACCAATGGTATTTTCCATTTATCACAGCTCTGTAGGACTATAACAGCTCTAAGAAATCCCATGAGATTAAAGACCATTTTGTTCATTGACATTTTTTAGCAAATCTACTGTACATGTAAGGACTTGTCAAAATAGCCTCAGTGAGACCTGAGAGATACTCTTAAGTGCAAAATCTCGTCATGAATGAACAAGCAAAAGTACTTGCTAACATTTGCAGTGAGACTCCCCTGGATAAAAAATACAAGGTTGCCTTCCTGATTCACTCCAAAAGAAACACATCGATGAACATTGAAAAACCGCTTATGCACAAGGATGCACGGTCACATTTTACATAAAAGTCTTAATTGTTAAAGAGAGCTCCGTATATAAATACTTTATTCATCTT
>NW_015157298.1:0-1321 GCF_000732505.1 Cyprinodon variegatus
CTCTCGACCCATGAGAAAACCTCCTGTCTGGCCACTGTCAGTCAAAAATCTTTAAGTATGTGGGCCAATCAGCATTTAGCAGCCAGTTTCATGATCTGTCCCTGCTCCTCAGACCCCCTGGCCCTGAAGGACCCAGCCCTACCTGGACTGGGTCCAAAGGCTGTGAAAATGTGGAGGCATGCATTAAGAGGTGGGCTGTAGATTGAAACAGGTCTAGCCTTAGGGCTATATATACATATATCATAAAGAATCATCAAGTGGGACACAATCACAAAGTGGACATTCATTGGATACTTTAAACTTTTATAATGAATCAAAAACTGAAGTGCGGGGTGCTCAAAATTAATCGGCCACTTTACTTTCAGTGCAGCAAACTCTCTGCAAAAGTTCAGTGAGTATCACTGAATGATCCAATGTTGACCTAAATGAGGGATGATGATAAAAAGAATCCACCTGTGTATATCACAAAGGGTTGATTGTTTTTTTTTTTATTATTATTTGTAATGCACTTTACATATACATATTTAAAAATGCAACAAAAGAGCAAGAACATTGACAAGCAAGAAAATGATAAAAAGTTCAATTGGAAATTGAAATACTTAACCTGAACCCTGAAAAACATGTTTTTAGGACTTTTTAAAAGAAAACAGTGTATGGCACTCCCTTTGGGATAATTTGTAGTTTCAACAAATGATCTATGTTTTTGAAAACCTTCATCATAGTTGGTTGTGCCTCTGCATATTCTTCATCATTGTATTTGGTCGTATCAAAGTGAAAAGGCTTGGAAACAAATCAAATCAATTAAATGTGGTGTTTTAAATGATTTAGTGTTTTTAGTTAATAAATTGACTCACCGAATATAGTAGATATTAAGGTGCCGACTTAAAGTCAGATAAAAAATTCCTGATTCATAAGATTTTGCCATGGTCCCCACAACTGCTAGTAAAATACTTGATGAAAAAAATATTAAGTCAACAACATTTATTACATTAATATTTTATTGTTGTATTTAGGGTACACAGTTGATGATATAACAGAAACTGGACTTTTAACACCAATAAATGCAAAGTCATAATTATTGTTGGTAAGCGGTAGCTTAATCATTTCCATTGTCAAAATATGTTTGTAGAAAAATCTATCACTATGCCTTTGTTGGTTTTAACTAGATCCGGGTAACTAATATCACATGATTAAAGTGAATCATTTTACCCCGTACGTCATTGAGCTCCGGTCACTAAGGAGATGGTTTATATCTGTTGCAGCTGTCTCCAGTCAGATGTGAGTCACAGGTCAGCGTGTATCTGACCTCAAAGCCTCCTCT
>NW_015157299.1:0-1321 GCF_000732505.1 Cyprinodon variegatus
TATATATATATATATATATATATATATATATATATATATAATGTCCCTATCAAAAAAGTTGTGTTTTTGATATGTTTATTGTGTTTGTTCATTGACCCCAGTAACTACCACATATGATTCATGATACTTACTTTACAGCAAAACATCAACAGTAGTCTTTACGTTTTTAAGAACACATGATAAATACATTCTGTCTCCAACAGAGGACAACAAAGACAAATGTGAGGTGGAAGGAAGCCCCAGGCAAAAAAGGCCGTATGTCTCAGTTTAACTGCCACAAAGGGGCACGTGCAGTCTGCTTGCTGCTATTGTTTCCCTACACAGTGGTTATCAGCTGACCAAAAGCAACATCACATCCTGTCAAGTAACAGCTGACCTCGAGTTTCAGAGCCTCATAGATTAAAATAAATTGAAAGATTTTCAGTCATCTGCTGGAAGTGGGCCCCTGCTGACCCCTGGCATCTGGCACTTGCATCATTTAAAAAAGGATGCGAATTTAAAGCCCCGCCAATGGTGTCATGCCACGTCAAAGCGGTCTGACCAATGGGATTTTTTGTATTCATTTGAAAATGGAAAAGCGTTTTTTCTCTCCTTATTTTTTTTTCCTGCCCTCCCACACTGAAATGTGACATACAGATATAAAGAATTTTTGCTTGAATCATAAACAATGGCAGCTATTCCTTATCATATAAACGGTCAAGTCTATAGCTTTTGAGTTTCTTAGTGGTACTTTTGTTAGGCTAGGGCAGACAGCTGGAGGGGGAAGGAGTATGGTAAGCTGTTTTACATAAAATGGGCTTTATCTTACCATTTTAAATTACATAATGGATATTTAGAATTTCTGTTTTACTACTAATAACTACAGTTTGGCTACCCAAACTGGTAATTTAGGATATTTGCATTTTTATTTTGACTTGTCAAAAGAACAGATGAAGATATCGTTTGTCCCATTTTAACAGATCATATTCCCTTTCAACATATCTCAAATCACCAGATTTTTCTTTGAATAGACAAATCCACAATTATATTTCTGAAATCTTAAGCATGATAAGTCTTTTTTTAGAAAACTAAAATAAATAAACTTTAATTCAGGCTTATAAATATCCCCATAGCTACAAAATAATAAAAAAAATCAATAACAAAAAAAAAACAGGTGGAGCAGTAAAAACCATAGTAAAATGTGAGAATTTTAAGTTTGTTGGCCTAAAATCATATACAACTGAATAGCAAATGCAGACTATTCAACAAAATGCTACATAAATCTAGGAGCTTTTGACTGAAAGAATAATTCAAGATCTTAAATACAGGCCAACCAAAAAAA
>NW_015157300.1:0-1321 GCF_000732505.1 Cyprinodon variegatus
GCAGACCATTATGACTGTTACCACAAGGTTCAGCTTGGTACTTATAAATATCACTTTATTGAAAATAATTCAGGGAATAAATCATATAAAACAGAGACAGAAAGGGAGGTGAGAAAGAAACAGCGGACAAGAAATAAGGGGAGAGAGATGGAGACAGGAAAGAAAACATGAAAGAAGAGAAAATAAAACAACAAAATGGCAAAAATAAACCCAAGAATATTTACAGTAATTCCTAGAAGTCTGTTTTTACACCTGCATGAGACAAGAGAAAGAAAACAGAACAAGAAGACAACAGACAACCAAAATAAACAGGTTTTAGGAGCAGCGGGTGTCCCTCATATATCCATGTGTGTCGGAGCAAAAACCTGCGGTGATTCCACATTAATATTCAGGCTGGTAAATATCTGCAGCTGCAGAAGCAAACTCCCATGGTATGGATGCATGGGCATGCTGGTGTATAAAGGATTCCCAAAGCTTCTTCTGAAGGAAAATATGCTCAATAGCAGGTGTGGGCGGCCCCAGCCTCGCCCTACTGGACCCTGGATAGGAAAATAGGTGATCCTGGCCCCAGATATCCAAAGGTACCCCAGATCACCGCTATACAAGCAGGGCAGACACAGGGATGACCGCACCCACCAGAGAGGGCAGAGTAGAGCACCTAGAGGCCAACCCCAGAGGGGACAGACCCCTAGGCGCTCTCTACCTGAGGGGCCCGACACCAGAGTCCATAGGTCCAATAGGGCCGTGGCAACAAGCCCATGGGCTCCACCGGAGGCCCGAGGTCGACTGCTACAAGCTGCCTTCCTCTTCCCTCAAAATAAAATCAAATGAAAACAAGAAGTCATCCAGATGCCCCTCTAACTGCCGCCTCCTGCCCTGGTTTCATCCTCCTGCTATGCGCTGAGACTCTATTGGACTGATGTCGATTTATCCTGGCAGCCATGGAAACCAAAGTAAACTCCTGGTGTTTGCACACAGACCCGGTTATTACAGCTGGTTCTGATGGTCAGAGCAGGAAAAAGATTAGACCCTGAACTGAACCACTGAAGGACTGACAAAGTCTCATCCAGGTGTCTCTGTGTTGTCAGGTCTGGGGAGGAAGGAGTCCATCCCCTGTCATCCCGGAGACCTGGATTCTGCCCAGCCAGAGGCAGCTGGTCCAACCGGGCCGGACCAAGACCCGGGTCTGGAGCAGGAGACGGACAGCACACTGGCTGAGGGGCTGGGAGGAAACCCAGAACCTGAAGCAGACCAGGACCAGGACCAGGGAGGGAACGCTGAGATGATCGATGAAAGCCCACCTGAATCGGACCAGAGCCAG
>NW_015157301.1:0-1320 GCF_000732505.1 Cyprinodon variegatus
TTGTGATAAATTTGCGCCGTCAATCCCGGCGCATGCGCGCTTCATTTGCAGTCTGGACGCTGAAACATCCTGCGGCTCTGACTGCAGCGCTGAGAAGGATTCCTGCGGGAGAACGTGGTTGGGATGGGGGAGGCGCCTGCTGCAGGACAAGAGTAGGAACGATACATGCTTTCACGTAAGAGTCTCCGAAAGCCGCAAGTGACACCGTAAGAAGTCACCAGATTTGTCGCTAGTCGCTTTTTTTTTTAAATAGTCGCTGAAGGGCTCTGAAAAGTCGCTTAATATAGCGACAAAGTCGCTGAGTTGGCAACAGTGCGCACCTGCAGCGCTGGCTCGCTCTGCCGTAATTTTTTTTCTTCCCCCATTTTAGTCAAGTGGCAGTGATGACGGAGGCGGCAGATGACGCATTAATCGCGCGACACAACTAATCGATGATGAAATTCGTTGCCAACGCTTTTAAAAGTCGATTTTTATCGATTCGTTGTTGCAGCCCTAGTTCCAATTAACAAGAACAGCAGGCCGAGAATGGATAAAGTCCCAGGATGTTGTTCTCGCCCCTCTCTTTACCCAGCATGCATCAGGGCAGACTTGTCCGTTTTTGAGATTGACAGCTGTCCCAGCATATACTGCAGCAGCAGCAGCAGCTTCCAGGTTATTGCTCACAGAGCTCAGAGTATTAAGTTAAAATTTCTTTTCTGTTGCTCAATAAAAGTAGATTTTAAGATCATTTGAGGCGAGAACACTGTATGGCCCATTTACCAATTTAGTGTGTAATAAAAGAAAAATAATCTGAAGTTGAGAGGACTGCGGCAACCAGCGGACCTCTGAGGCTAACGGCAGCCAGAGCCAAGCCTGTCTGTAGCGGCCTCTCTCTACATAGCCGTGTGTGAAGGACTGCTGGCTCTGATGGAAAGTTTTTTGTTGTATTTGGCAAAATGTTCATTTGAATTGTGTTTATCTGACTGGGTCCACTAAATGAAAAAAAGTAATAATGTATTATTATTTAGCGACTAATAATAACAGGAGGTGAAATTCAGCTCCAGGCGAGCTGAGCGTGTGGTGATGTCATCAGTACGCTTCTGTTCCAATTGACCCATATTTATGCTCCTGTTCTCCCCGAGTCCAGACTTTCCTGTGTTCTTCTCAAGAAACATACTTGGCGAGGACATGAGTTCGTATTCATGTTCTTGTAAATTGAGACATGGCCATAACCTTCAATCTATGGGCGTTTCTCAATATGCATTCTTGAGCGTTCTCGTGTGCTCGTGTACTCGTGACACGTCATCAGCCTCAGCCCGAGTACCGTTCCAATTCTCGAGA
>NW_015157302.1:0-1320 GCF_000732505.1 Cyprinodon variegatus
TAATGCCCAGAAAACCTCAGAAAAAATGCGGAAAACAAGCTGTTGATGACCTTTTATTTATGTATATCTTAGGGGTGTAAATAATAATCGTTTTGTATCAATGCATCGATCCAACAGCCGACGATCTGATGCATCGATACGTCCGCAAGAGAATCGATTCATGTTTTTTTTTTTTTTCCTCCGGTCTATTTTTATCCATTTGCTTCTGGGCGTATTTTTCCCTCCCGTGCTGCGGTGGCGCTAAACCTATTTTGCCCCCCTAACACGCTTCCTGGTTATACTGTTACAGCAGTGTGTTGCAGTGAGCTTGACACAGACATTTTTAAATTATGCTCAGTATTGAAGCGTGGTCTGTGCTACACACTGTGGGTCTAGATACGGCCGAGGCGCCGAGGAAGTGGGGACGAGTTTAGTCCGACGACGGAGGGACATGAGGGCCAAAAAGAGCGGAGATCCAGCTCTTCTAGCGGGTCAACCTTCACGCGTTGTTTTCCGCAATTTCGGTCATAAAAGCAAAACAAGCCGGCCACCTGTCTGCTGCACTGTTTGCGGTCAGCTACAATTTGGGAGAGGAGCAGCAAAGCGTCTGAGGAGGGGGCGGGGCATCTGGAGCCGAGTTATTGCATTACACTTATTGCACTGATTATGTGCAGTATTTTTTGATGCAACTTTTCTACTTCTGTTATTTGCTGTTGTTTCTGAAAAAAAAAAAGCATAACGATATTACAGCTTTCATTGATTTATTTCAAACTTGAAACTTTGTTTAGCCTGTAAGGTGTAAAAAAAAAAAAATTAAAAAATTAACTGATTAATCGATTAATCGCATCGAATCTTGGTGTATTCTTGAGTATCGAAAATAATCGAATTGTTGGGTCAGGAAATCGATACTGAATCGAATCGCCATGATGGATGTGATTTACACTAGAGACAGACATTTTTTCGGGAATCCCACGGGTCACGGGATTCCCGTGGGATGGGAATCTGTATTAGTAACGATCACGTGATTGGGATGGTACAGGATTAAACATTAACGGGAGCAGACGCAAACCAATAATAACAAAAAAAACTAGGATAGATGCCAAAAAATAAAATAAAATAGAAAAAAAATCCAGTACTGGCGCGGCGCCGCCATTTTGTAGTTTTTTTCCTTGAAGCCTACACTATAATGCGAGTCAAAAAAACTACACGACCATAAAACCAACAGGGCTTCCGCTCTGAGTTTTTCACCCTTGCTCAAAAAAAAAAACAAGAATGGGAGTGGTGCAGGAGCGGGAGTCATTCTGAATGGGAGCGGGATGGGAGTGGGAGTAATTTCACCAG
>NW_015157303.1:0-1320 GCF_000732505.1 Cyprinodon variegatus
CTGATTGCTCCTTCCTGATACACACTTAATATTATAAGCGTTCTGATGGCAATTTAGGGAAAGGATTTTTATCAAAAACATAAATAATGTGCACAAATGAGCAGTTGTATTAGTAGTTGTATTAACCATACGTTTAAACCATACACTTAAACTGGCAACTGTCTAGTATTGCCTGATGGTAGCTTATACTGAAAATTATGAAGTAGGTTAAAAAAACTGTTGGGAAAAAATAATGTGCTTGTAACTAATAAACTGGAACTGATCCTATACTCCTCATGCTGCACCGAGCTGCTGCACAAGTGTCAGTGTAAATAACAAAGCCAATGCCAAAATAATCATAGCTAAGAGTTTTCTTTTCACAGCTTCTTCTGTGCTAAAGAGAAGGGACAGCTTTCTTGCTTTAGGTTGAATATCTGTTACTATTGATGCCTGTTGTTTGGCTGCTGAAGGGAAGAAATCCATGAGGAATCCCCACCTTGATAAGTGATACAGCTATATGCTGGCGTGACCTTTGAAAGGTTCAATTGCTGACGCTTCATCAGGAAATGGGTATTTCTTTATTTATCAGCAGCACAGTTGCACATGATCATCATTTGATATTAAACATATACAGTTAAAAAATAATTAAGGGATCTATTTGAGTTTCGTTAATTACTGAAATAATACTATCAAAAGAATCTAACATATACTTAAACTGCTTTTTTTAGTGTATGTTTATATAAACATATTCTTGATGGTTTATCACAACACACATAAAACAGAACTAACTCTTTACTGAAGATTGTGAACAACAACATGTAATAAAGACAATGTTGAACTCTTTAGGGATCACTCTTGTCTTTCTTTAAATGCCTTAAAACTTTTATTTAGTTTCAGAGGAATTGCTGTGTTTGTCATATTTTTATTACTCAGATCCTACTATTTTTGTCTTTTTCACTTCCTCTTCTCTGCACCTTTCTTCTTTCCGTGCTATCTGTCCGTCAACCGAAGCAGAGGCGACAGCAAGTCTCCAGGCCGTAAACTGATCTCCGTCAGAGTGAGTGCAGGGCAGAGCAGGACAGGATTCCTGATATAGATCTACCTCAAAGACTCAGTCAAACAAAGCCTCACCTGTTTGCACCACCCTGTCTGGATCCTTTTCCAGTATCACCTCATTGCTGTTGCTGCATAACTACCAGAGTCTGAAACTATCCACTTTGTAAGTTTGCATGTCTGCCTCTCGGGCTTTGTATCTGGTGTGGAATGTAGAAGCTCCACCCACCACCTTATATACACACACACACACACGTATATATATATATATATATATATATATATATA
>NW_015157304.1:0-1319 GCF_000732505.1 Cyprinodon variegatus
TTTTATAAACCATTAAATGATATATCCCTCACAGTGGGTGTTTATTTTCAAAGAAGGGAGACATGGAGTTACAGGGTAATGCACAACCAATGATTTTCTGGGGTAAAACCATCCGTCTTCTCCTGCTTATTCCATCAGGGTCTCAGTGGGACCTGTGCCTATCTCCGACAGTCCATGGGTGAGAGATGGGGTGCACCCTGAAGGTGCACCCAGAGGCACAAAACTTTGCGCACACATGCACATGCTCATACTGCTTTGTGTTCATGAGATATGGTGACATCTCATTGACTTTCATTTATTTAATATGGCCTAGCCAGAGCCTTACCCTAAGTATTAGCAACATATACCTAGCTCTAACCCTAACCTAAACTAAATTGACACTTTAGGCACATAAGAACAATTAAGAGAAGCCAATTAATCTAACAGACATGTTTTTGGACTTTGGGAAGAAGCCTGAGTAATATAAGAGAACCCAAGCATGCACAATCAATGAGGTGTCAAAAGTTTATTCACAGTCTATTTTTTTTATATCTTAAACATCTGACATCTTAACAAGTAAAATACAAACTGCTATACCTTTTAGAAGAACCTCACCCTAATATTTCTGAGATATCCCTTGAAACTGTGCGGTACTTTCTCATCGAACACATGTTTCCTGTAAATTCAAATCTTAACTGTTTCCTGCCAAAAGGAACTCATTGAAGTGATTTGACAAAGCCTGTAGATTAATGTGGAGAAAGAATGCTAAGAAAGAAGAAATAACTTAGATGAAAAAGGGGATTTATGAACACATTAATACCACCTTATTCACTCCTATGAAAGCAATGGGATCACCTGCTGCACTCAAAAAAAATATTCATGCCCCTCTTTGAGATGACACATTTTCTTACTATTTGACTTACCTAAACTAATTTGTAAGAGAATTATTAAGTAATATTTAATTGATGTAACACTATATTATGAACATTTTATGTATGATGCAAAGTAACCTAAATCCCCTGTCACATCTTGACAATGTAGACCAGCATATGCTTGATGTACAGATAATCTGGCAAAAACACTGACATAGATTGGATAATATATGGGTACTTTTTGTATAAGTTATGAGCACGATGAAGCACACAGAAGCACGCTGAAACACGCTGGCACACGTTGGCATATACGGCAAGTACGTCGAGAAATTATTGCAAAATTTCTTGACGTATGCCATACGCGGGGCAATAGCTACAAGTAAGTTATCTGATCATTGACATATGTTAATGTAAGTGTAAGTCACTCATAATTCTTGGCGTCCAGCTTATCCAAAACCTATGAGTAAC
>NW_015157305.1:0-1319 GCF_000732505.1 Cyprinodon variegatus
GAGCACCATTTGGTGAAAAATGTCCTGATCTTTAGGAATTTAATAAACTGTTGATCTATACAGACTTTACAATACACCTATCTCTATTTTTATTCGTTGCACGCAGCAGCAACTCAAACTGTACAACGAAACCAAAGGGTTTAAAAGTTCAGAGCTCACAATGCATCCTCTCACACTTGGCGGCTCTGATGCGATCTTACGACGGCTGACTTAATTTCAAACATGTTGACATGCTGACCTTACGATTCCTAATTGGGAGGTGGTCATGTGAAGTTGATCGACCCTCCTTGCAGGAAAAGGTTGAAACTCAGACCGATTGAAAAATTTGCCCAACTGGGGATCTCCCTGAAAAGGGAAAAAAATCGTACAGTGTATGCGCAACTTTAGGGTCATGAATAGTTCATTTTACATTATAATATTAGGATTGGAAAGAGAAGAATTTTCCACTGAGGAATAGTTATGTGGAAAAAAGTCCTGTTGAATTGAGAAGTCAGACGAGAAAAGGAAGAGTAGTCACAGATAGGGTTGTCAAAAGTATCGATACTCAACAAAGTATTGATACTGAAACATTGTATCAGGATACAATACTCGTTTTTAAAAGTATCGATACAGTGCCACCACCAGTGGCACCAAAACAGTCATTCATCTAAAGTGCAGAATAGAGGACAATGCACTTTCTGAACATTGTGTGATTGAATAATTCTGTGCATTTTTCAGTTTCAGACCTTTTTTCTGTAAATGGTGCAGCTGCTGAGAATTATTTTTGTTTTTTTAACCGGTTTGGCTAGTGTCATTGTTATGTGTGCAAAGCATAGCCAAGGAACACTTCATTTTAATTTTACAAGTTTTTTATCAAGCTTGCTTAATATTGTGAACAGCATACAACCTCAAAATATTGTTCTTATTGTTTATTGTATTTATTTGTAATTATTGGAAATATTTCTGTAGAATTTTGGAGTCTTTGTTTTAATCCTTGTGGTATCGAAAATGGTATCGAGTATCGAATATTTTCCTTAGTATTGGTATCGAGTTGAAAAGTTTAGTATCGTGACAACCCTAGTCACAGATGCTAAAAAAAACGGAACAGTGGCTAAAATAATCACTTGTTATAAGCAGGTTTTGTAAAAATACCATCTCTGAATGTGCAACCCTGAATGGTGAGCACTGCTCCTGTCTGCTAAGAGCAGAAAAAATAGGCTAAATTTGACATAAATTCACCAAAATTGAATTTAGCACAAACAGGAAAGCATGGATCCATCCTGAGCTGCATCAGCGGCCGGCTGGTGAGGAGTGTCATGATGTCGAGAAGATTTCCTCCA
>NW_015157306.1:0-1319 GCF_000732505.1 Cyprinodon variegatus
GCTGCAGACGGGCTAACGTTAGCCCTGGCCGCTGCAGACGGGCTAACGTTAGCCCTGGCCGCTGCAGACGAGCTAACGTTAGCCCTGGCCGCTGCAGACGCTAAAACATCTGGATCATGTTCTCCCTTAGATGCAGAGGTTAGAAAGTTGTGCGTTTGCATAGATTTTAGACCATTTATTTCCTGTTTAGAGAACCTTTATGTTTTAAATGCACTCCACCAAATCACTGTTGGTTAGTTTACATAAGATTAAAGATATAAAACCTGCAAGTTTGACTTAATACTCAAGACCTTAAACCTTTTTATTTCCAAATTCTGCCTTTTTAGATGAGTCTCAAAGGCAACAATATGAGGAATGGCTTGGCGAGACTCAGCAGCTCCTGCAGATGCAGCAGCGGCTCCTTGAAGACCAGATCGCAGCTCATCGCAAGGCTAAGAAGGCTTTATCAGCCAAGCAGCGAACAGCCAAGAAGACAGGCCGGGTGTTTGCTGAAGAGGATGCTGCTCAGCTACGCTACATCAGCGAACAGCAGGGATCAGTCCAGAAACAGCTGGAACAGGTATGCAGGGTTCTACTCTAGGCTACCGTGGGACTAGTCTGATGTGTAACTTGGTTGGACTCAGAGATTCGACTCCTTGTCGTTCGGTTCTCTTCAGATCCGGAAGCAGCAGAAGGATCACACTGAGTTGATCGATGACTACAGGACTAAAAATCAGCAAAGGATCCTGGAGATGCCTCCCAAAAACACACTAGGTCAACCTGTGGGCCCCCCAAAATTCCAGCCGGGCCCGCCCCACCCTGGCCACCTTCCAAACATCCCATCTGGCTGTAGTCCAAGTTCTGTTCCTCCAGGGCCCATGGGTCAGAGGATGCCTCCACAGATTCCATCCACCCTGCTCACCACCCCCTTGGGTCCCCCACTCAACCAGACCCCTCCATCCAACAGGCCTGTCCTCATAGCACCAGTGGCGGGCTTTGCTGCAGGGCCCCAGGGCCCTCTGGGGGGGCCAGGAGCAGCTTCGGGGGACAAAGCCACACCCAAACCTCAGGTAACCAACTGTTTAAAGCTGAGTAAAGGCAGAGAGACGTCATGGATCTGAACCATGAAAAGGGACCTTTAGGGTAGAAAGTCAGTTCAGTTTGCTGGTGAAGATTCAGTCATCCAGGTCAGAGTCCTTCCAAAAAAGGAAAATTAAAAACAATCCACTGGACTTAGTTCCAAATTTCATTTATTTCTATAGCTCCAATTCACATCATGTCATCTCAGGTCACTTTCCAGTTCACCAGATCATCCAGTCAGATTGATTCAAAGTTTTCTA
>NW_015157307.1:0-1319 GCF_000732505.1 Cyprinodon variegatus
CCCAGATCCCACATCCTCTATATCCGGCCTGCTCCGTTCCAGACCGCCTGCTCAAAGCAAAGCCTACAGCCTCAGCTGTTCCTCCGTCCTGCTCGGCGCTGACTTCCTCTCAGCTCCAGGAGAGAATTCATAGCAGAAAAACATGCTGAAATGAACGCTTAATTTAATATGACATAATTAAATCTCACCATCAGCATCAGTCACACGTGTTTCTGCCCAAACGTTATTTTTTCGTTGTGGGTCTTTGTAATAGGAATAATCATCCTAAACTGGTTTGTTCTCTACCTTCCAACCTTTCTTCATTCATGCCTGCAATCAGAAGTTTGTTTTGAAGTTGTGAGATTTGTGATTGGATGTGATTAAACTTTTAAGCCTCTCGGTATAAGATCAATATTTTGATGGAAATGATAAATCTGCTTCCTGGTCTGTTGAAGTACCAATAGATGCATCTAATCCTTTAATTAAACGGTCTTAGTTTGTGGGAATATGTAAGAATTATGCTCTAATTCAGGGGTGGGCAATTCTAGTTCCCGAGGGCCGCTATCCTGCAACTTTTAGAAGTGCCTTTGCTTCAACACACCTGAATCGAGTAAGTAGATGTCTGAGAGGACTCTGGAGGAACTGAGTTCACGCTGAGAAGGTAACTCGGCCATTTGATTCAGGCGTTTCGGACCAACGATGGATCTGGAACCCTGCTCTACTTGCTAGTTACTGATCTGTCTTTACCATATTTTAATTTGACAAACTGGATCTTCTTGACATTCTTTGTCCTGTTTGGTGCGATTGTGGATCTTGACCTGACCGGACGGGAGCGGAGCTAAAAATACCTCAGCTCCGTATTTTGATGGTGAAGGACAGAGAAGACTGTTGGGTTCAAAAATGTAGGTTTGTAAAAGAAGAACTGAAATACACAGTAAGGGATTTTCAAACAGCTTCCTGCAGGAGGAGAGACAGTTGCACCCAAGACTCAAACACTCTGTCTCTACCGGACCTCCTCCACAGAGCGTTTTATTAACAGAACATGACACATGGTCACAAACAGAGTATTGTTCTGACAGAACAATTGATCATTTCATAAAGACAGGAGGCTCCACCAGAATCACAAGGCAGGATGGTCTCCTGACTGAATAATAAGATAGAGTGAAGCATCTCATTTCCACAATGTTTCATATGAACACACATTCATTTTATAATCATCATTGAATAAACCTAACAAAGACGTACGAGGACGGCGACATGCTGAGGAGCAGCCGTGCTCTGCACAATGCACGTGAGCGGGGAGGAGTGGAGGATGTGGAATCTGGGGCTAAGTCATCCCA
>NW_015157308.1:0-1319 GCF_000732505.1 Cyprinodon variegatus
ACAAGATGTTGTTAAGATTCTTTGAGAATCTTTAAAAGGCAAACCTTGTTCTACCTTATCTGTTACAGATCAAAGCACAACCTAAAGGTATGAAAAAGCATTCTGTGGTGGAAAATATGTCCAGCAACTGTTTGTGTATTTTTGGATTGTATGATTTCATCAGTGCTCCCTCCTTCGCAAAACTTCTGTACTGCTGCTCTGCCACTAATTTTGTATTTCAGAAAAATTCTAGCCTTATAGCTAATGCTAACCATCTTGCTAATTACCCCATAGGTTTCACAAATATTTGTTTGTCAGAATTGTTTTAGGCCATCGATGCTGCAGTTTGCACAAAAGAGTGAACAAATAGCTAAAAAAATTTAAAAAAAGCCACAGCAGTAAACAAGCATAGGAGTACAGGTGTAATGGCGTGCTTCGGCGTAATGGCGGACTACTAACAGTGTATGAGTTACGTTTGGCGCCTAAATCCAACTGTCATGGCAAAACATATGCATAACGTTTAATTGACAAACAAGTAGCCAATCGACTTTCGACAATAGGCAAAGCAGATTGGCTAGTGTTACCAAGGCACCACCACAGCCAGAGTTTATGAATATAATCTTTTGGCGGGAACCATAAGTGCAAGAATGGCACCCATCAATTAATTCATTTTAGATGTTTCTGGACATTTAATTTCTGAAAAAAATCCCCTTTAATACCTTTGAGTGCTGTCATGAAACATGATCCATGATCCATTAAATCCATTGTTTTGAATAATGCTTTTTATGATAGTAAGCAATAATGACTGTGATTCCTGACCAGTTTTAAGAGAGACATCCACTTCACTATGATTTATAAATCATTAAAGTATCTAAATCCCTTCTAAATCCAAGGATTAATCAATCTTGTGAATATAAATAAATATTTAACTATTAGGAGCAAGCTGTGACAAAAAAAAAAAAACTTGTTATCAAAATTTTATAAAAAATGCTAACAGTAAAATATTGTATGAGACAAATAATATCCAAGCACCAACAAAATTCAGAAAGAAATGTAACTGTTAAACATGCCTGTCTATTTAAACCTAATGTGTTGAGCTCTATGCTATTGGATGTATTAAAATTAGACTTGTAAAAAGCTTTTTCAGCTGTTTCGTTTGACCAAATGTTTCTCATTTAGAGGATTAGGGACTCAATAACCAAAATAATCAGTTCAAGTGACGACGAGGGCTGTCTTAGTCCCACTCCATATAAATGGCTTATTTTATCTGGTCAGAACAAATGGCTTTTCTTTCTAACATCAGAAAAGATTAACACAGTGGATGAACATGTTTTAGCCTC
>NW_015157309.1:0-1319 GCF_000732505.1 Cyprinodon variegatus
GTGACCAAGTCAAACTGGTGGAGCAAGATTATGAACGTGTGAGTCACTAATCTGATCTTAAAGTGCAGTGCATGCCCTGAGGACGAGGTAAATTGCAACTGGTTTCGCTAGGCAGGTGAATCAAATGAAAAATCAAGCCAGTCATCAGAGCCAAGATCATGCAGAGTAGTGTGCAAAAGACTACTGAAAGGATCCCATCTTTATATTTCTGGTTCTTTTCATTCCTATTGCACTGCATTGTCTCGGTTCTACAAGATGAAGCAAAGCATATTAGCTTTTTGTTTACCCTTTTGGTGAAACTTTTGTCAGATGTGGTTGCACTGGCCAAAGCAGGAATTGTCATTCGACCCCGAATGACGTTACTGACAGAGTTGATGAAACTGGACTTCCCAGCACCAACGGGTCCATAAAGAAGCACTCGGAGGTACCTGATTTCATCTTTTACAGGTTTGTATTCTTGAACATATTGAAGATCCTGGTGTTTTTCACTGAGAACATCAAGTATATTCATGTGTTAGTTCTGTGAAAACCCAAAAGAGACAACAAAACACATTCTACCAAACCCTGATTGGAACCAAAGACCATCAGTAAAAATTAAAATAATCTAAGTTAGATCATATATATTTTCAATATTTTCACTAAAACTTTAAAGTCAAGCTTGGAGTTTTAGTTTTTTTTTTTTGGTCATTTCATTTATTTATAATTTTGTGTTTAAGAACTTACAAAATGATGCAAATTCTTCGAATCCCCTATTAAACTTTTTTGTGTGATGCCTCTGCAGTTAATGAGGATCCACTATGATGATGATAGAAATAATCAGGCATTTCATCACCTCCCTACATTTCCCTCCTCCCACTGCTTCTTTCTTCCATTTCCTCCTGTGTCAAAATGTCTTTAGGGACAAATTTCTGCCAAGTACCCAACAGAACCCAACAGAACCTCAATCACTTACTCTGAGCTTTTTATTTTTTCTATATTTTTCTCCTGCAGTAAACTGAGATGCACAAATTCTACATTTCACCAGGGTTGTAAACAAACTGCCAGCAATTAACTGGCAGTTAATGATGAGCGGTAATAGTGCTACTGTTAACTCACCTCCAGCGTAGTTCCCTCCATGGTTCATCTAGAACTGAACAGAAAAATGAACTACTATTTTCCAAAGATTAATTAAATGTTTTCAGAAACAAAATGTTATCAATTACTTGGTGACTCTTTCTTCTGAGCTTTATTAAAGGAAAAACAGAGAATGGTAAGTGAACTAGTACCATAAGATTTCTTTACTCATGTCAGTCATGAGTTTAAAAAGTATAACTGTAAAG
>NW_015157310.1:0-1319 GCF_000732505.1 Cyprinodon variegatus
TAATAAGAACGCAATGGTTCAAGGTTTTAGGAACTCCATTAAAAACTGCTTTAGATGTAAACATAAACTTGTACTTAAAGTCTTTAAAGGGGTCTCGCAAAACCGAGTTTACATTGTGATAGATGAATAACTATACAGTAGTTCAGTGGGTGAAATGGACGTACAGAGAAGTTCAAACCCCATCAACATCTCCTCTCTCTGCAAATCTCACGATTTTAAACTTCCACCCTAAAACAGGCGAAAGCAAACGAAGCCCTGAATTGACGTCAATTTGGGGATGTTGCCTTATTTGGTTCTGGCCTGTACTTTTGTCCCACCCCGAAATTGACATACAGACCAGCCCACTGGTTCACTGGCCCAAGAACATGAATAGAGGTAGATGTAAGACACCAGTTTAGATGTTTAGCCTACAGTTGGGTTTGCTTCTACAAGAATTACAAAGCAGGCAGTTTTTTTATTGAAAATGAGCCACGGGCGTAACTGCAGTGTTCCATGCTGCATGGAGAAAGGTCTTCCCAAGGATCCGAAAACTCGACAGGCATGGATTATTTTTATCTATCAGAAGATCCCTGCAAAGTTTGATGCTCAGCTGTTTGTTTGCTCTAAGCATTTTACCGAAGACAGCTTTCAAAATCTTGGACAGTTCAAAGCAGGATTTGCTATTCCTCTTTTACTGAAACGAGGGGCTGTTTCAACCGTAAAAAGTATTATTCTGTCACTAAGCTGTTGACGGCAATGCTGGCATATCTATGGTGACCAGATTTGGGTGTCTGAAAAAGGTCATCAGCTCCAGGGCTGGTCCGGCAGTATGCTTCCCCCCGTCGTTCCCCCCGCCTGCCTGGTAATGCCGGGTCTGGTCACTCCGTCCCCCGCAGACTCCCTGTCCCAGTCCTCCAAGGTTGCCGGACCAGCCCCCGAGCTGACACTCGGTTTGAGTGCCCGGTGTGTTTCGACTACATGCTGCACTGTCGTCGACCAAAATCCCAGACGATTTTGAAATTCCCCAGGACATTTTTTAAGTATGAAAGGTAGGAAATGTCCATGAAAGAGAGAACTTCTGGTCACCCTACCATATTAACAATTTGATGTTTCAGTGAGTGAGTGCTTGTTGCTATGATGCGTCTTTGCTCAGCAGCTTTGGTCGTTGTAAACCAACCAATCAGTGCACAGCGTATCTAAATATTCATGAGCACACCATAAAAGGAAGAAAACCTGTCGTTTCATTCTGGGGCTCTTAACCAGGCTTATATTAGGGCTCATAGAACAGCAAATATGCCATTTTCAGCCCAAACAATGTTACACACCCTATTCAGAGACCT
>NW_015157311.1:0-1318 GCF_000732505.1 Cyprinodon variegatus
CCATCACACAATTGGAAAGACTGTCCTGCCAAAGAGGCTGAATGCAGGAAATGTCACAAACGAGGACACTTTGCCGCTGTCTGCAAGTCTAAGCAGCCTGTACATGAGATGCGGGGAAGGGGAACTCTATCAGGACAGTCTGTTCTTAGGTGAGGTGAAGTCAGACAGAAATGGCCTGTACTCGGACATCAAATGAAATGGGCCGGTAGTTTCCTTTAAACTAGATACAGGGGCAGCATTGACCGCCATTCCTAGCAGTCTGTATAGCTACAGAAGAGAAGGCCCTCTATTGCACACCCAAAAAAAATAAACACTTGAATATATGGATAAAAAAAATAAATAAATAAAAAATAAATAATAATAATAGGGACGCCTCTATTCCAAAATAATAAAATTATAGAACGTAAGGATAACATAACTAAAGTGAGTCAGGGAGGTAAAAGAATTAAAAAGGATGGGTTCAGGAAAGAGTATAGATAAGATCATAAAGAGGATGAAAAGTTTGTGTCAGATTGATCCGAGTAATTTAAAATACTTGTAGAAGTGGAAGGAAAAGTATGAAATAGATGGTGTGTCGAAGTAGATCAATGGAGAAATGTTGTGTGCCGGCTAAAAACAAGCACTAGTGCAAAAATAGATAAATAAAAAAAATAAATAAATAAATATATAGATAGATAAATAAATGAGCTCCAAATGGCAAGGTGTTGGTATAATGCACGCGCAAAGTAGATACAATGTTATTATTAGAAATTAAATAAATAGATCTAATGTTGTGTTGTCTGTCTTTTAATGTTATGTGTTTCTGTCTTTAAAGTTATGTTTGTGGGTCTTTTAAGTTGTTTGTGCGTCCAAAAGATAATGAAACACCGTTTAGAGGGAGCAGTGACTGCAGCACTGATCCAGCTGACAGCCTTCCTAATGTGCCTGCATGGTCTCCAACAATATTAAATTCGAAGCCATAAAAATACATTAAAAATAAATAACCCCGCTACAAAATTACTTTAGTCATGCAAGCTACATACAGGGGGAAAAAATTAGAGGGGTTAAATAAGTGGATTGTGCAAGCTAAACATAGAAAAAGCTATGAAGTGCAGTTAATTGTGGACCCAGTGGAGGTCCTGGACCCACAGCTAATTTTCTTTTCTTTATTGAACACCACAGAAAAACCATACTGGCATTTAAACATACAACGGGTAAAAGTAACATTTTTGTGTGACACCGAATAAATCTGTCCTGAGGGATAAATTACCTCAGATTAAACCGGGACCAAAATGGATCACAGTAGTCTCTGCTGATGGGAGAATGGTGGTTCAGCGCA
>NW_015157312.1:0-1318 GCF_000732505.1 Cyprinodon variegatus
TCATTTGTCAATGTCACGTTCCACATTCTGAGCATATTTTAGTTAAGTGGCATCAGAAACTGAACAGTTTAATAACCAGAGGGAGGGATGGAGATGTTTTCCTTCAACTGCTAGAAAAATGAAACAAGATGGCTGTTCTTAGTTTACATGGGAGCTTTTTGACAAACTTTATTTTCATTTTGTATTCACAGAGTGTAAACAAAACTATCTCAGCAGTCATGATAGAGAGCAGATGAAGTTTACATGAGCTAAAAGTTCTGGTTGGGATGAAGAGTGTGGGCTCTCTCTGGGAGTTTCTAGCTGGATCTGCATGAAGGTCTAAAAAATATCTGGTCTTTAGTTCAGTGAAATTCAAAACATTTATTCTTAAAGCATCTAAGTCCTTTAGATCATCACATGTCTGCAGTCTGTACAGTTATACATGTAAAAGTAGTGTTGCTAAATAAACCTGGGAAATATTGACGCCATTTTCATTCCTGGGCTGTTTTTTGTGCAGTATTAAAAAATAAATGAGTTAAATCAATAAATCACAATTGTTCCATCATTTGTTAACTGTTTTATTTTTCTGAAAGTCATGTTTAATATGTCTGTAAGAATTGTAAAATCTAAACAAATTTAACAAAGATACAGTTTTGCTCAAAGTTAAACCTAAATACTATTTTATATATTTAGTTTTTCATAACTGAAATATTAATTCTGATAGAAAAGGAGATTAGGGGCCCATAAATTTCCAATAATAAAGCTCTTAAAGTCTTTTTCTCTTTTATAGTAAACACTTCTCTGATGGCTTAAATTAATTACATATGTTTTTAAGATCTGACTAAGACACAAGAAAATCACTTTATGACAGTTTATGAGATTCTGAATTTAAACACTTTTGTTCATTACTGTGATCAAAAATTCAAACTATTGTATTTAGAGCCTTTATGTTGATCTGTTAAATCTGTTCAATTATTAAAAAAAGAAACTTGATCGTTTTTGTAAAATCTTTGAAAATTTCATGCTGAGCACTGTGTTTACTTGCATCAGCTTGGGCCAAAACCTGGTGAAACCTCTGTTACTCTATGTCTATCAGAGGATCTGACATTGTTTATTGTTTATAGATTCAGATAATTTCCCTTTATTGGCATAAAAACTGTTAGGTTGGTGCGATCATTTTAAGATGAAGGAGAGGGGACTCAAGTCCTTTAACTATTGGAATATTTGAGTATTTTTAACTCTAAAAAACAATTCAATTCAATTCAGTTTATTTATATAGCGCCAAATTCACAACACATGTCATCTCAAGGCACTTTACAGTTCAACCAGATCATACAGT
>NW_015157313.1:0-1318 GCF_000732505.1 Cyprinodon variegatus
TCATCCACGCGTGCCGGCTACCATTCCCTCATCCTGTCCGCTGAACTGCTGCTAGTTTTCCTCACATGCCTGGAAGATGTCTAGTGCTGCTACCACAGATGATCTCGCTCTCCAAATGGAATTGAACGATTCAGATTAGCTCGCCGAACGAATATAAGGGATAGAGCGTAGCCGCCTGTGGCCAGGGATGCCTGTCAAAACTCCAGTCCGGCGCACGGGGATGGATGACGTCATACACACTCCGCTTTGTTTTAAAAAATATACAAAAAAAATATAACCGCGGATGTCTGGGGGACATTGATTCGCCTGCATGTTATGAATGCTGGCGTACCATAAATGATAAATTATGAACAATTTAGTTTGTGCCTTCAAGTCGTTGCCCATAGGAAGACGTTACTTGGATATAACCTAACGGAATATCTTCAGAACGGCTCCAAATGACACAAAACTTATATGGGTAAGTAGAACATGATGTAATAACGTAAAATCAAGGCCCCAATGTAAAAAACGGTGTTCCCCTTTAACTTATGCATAACTTATCAAGAACTCTCCAATGCACATCAACGTATTTGACGTGGTCCAGACGACCGCTGAATGTGTTTCTAAATTTCAGCTACTGTATAATGGCGTACTGGCAGCATATTGGTATAAAAGGGGTTCATATGAGAAAACTGTTCAGACTTCATCCCCATCATGTGGTGAACGTGAAGGTGAGTGTGATGGATCCTCCCTGAGTTCGCGCGCACTACCAACAAACTTCCTGGCAGACTTGACGCTGAATCTGCTGTGACTGCAAACATTCTTGCTTTCTTATTCTCTTTTCTTTTTATTTATTCTTTTTTATGGCAGGCGGTAAACAGCAGCTAGGTTAATACTGCAATCAAAGAAATCTTTTTTATGCAGGCCGGGCGCCTCCGGGCACATTACCCCTCAGGATACTGGCTTGTGACATTTCTTTCGGCATTATGCTGCAGTGCATTACGCATAAGTTCTGGACTCACTATGAATACTCCACGTATACGCCCAAAATTGATAAAAAAATAAATAAAAATACATAGAAAGTTCAGCATATGCCAGCGTTTTAAGAGATTCTGGGAGGTCAGGCATTAGCTCGCTAAATCTCTAAGATATGATATGGGTTTCAGAGAAAAAGCGAGGAGGCGCTGTGGAGCTCAAAGAGGACAGTGGAAGTGTAGTGTGAGAGCACCAGAGGTAGAGGAGGACGAATGATTTACCAGTTGATCCTAGGGCTAAATTAAAACAGATCTTCTAAGAGCCTCCAAACCTCTAAAAGCATTTCCTACTTCATCCAATGTTA
>NW_015157314.1:0-1317 GCF_000732505.1 Cyprinodon variegatus
ACATTAGAAAAAAGAATCCAAAATCTTGGAAATCTGTATTTGTAAATCGGAGATCTGCTGCCCCCATGTGGACCAGAACGAAGATAAGTATGGTGGAAGTAATAATAATAAAAAAAAAAAACTGTATCTGTATTTACAGTTCTCCTGTAACAGAAAACATTTTAGTTTTAGTGCGACCTACCGGTATGTCCCGAGGCCATGCATTTTCCCCTCTTTCCAATAACCTTGATAGAAATCATCTTTGTTCAGAGCCTTATTGGGGCAAATAAACTCCCCAAAGCTGCACACAGACATTGAAAAATAAATACAAGTTGAGTGAGAGGACGACAAACCCCCCCCCCCCAATGCATTAAGAGCTGATTTGATGCTTTGCTCACCCATCCTCCAGCCCGTTCTTAAAAGATCCCGTGTAAATCCTCCCATCAGGCCATTTTAAAATACCTCTGAAAACAAAAGCAGCAAATTAAAGAAATCAGACTTTGCTTTGTTTCCTTAAGCCCAAAGGGTGACCGACCTGCCGTGAGGCTTCCCAGCCAGCCAACGGCCCTCGTACGTGGCGTCCTTCAACCGCCCGTCTTTATAGAAGGTGTAGGAAGCCGTCCTGGAGATCGGAGGCTCCGCCTTCGACCCAGGGCTGCCGGCGTCCTGTGCCGCTCCGTTCAGAGCCTGATCCACCGCCTGGTTGATGGCACGGAGCCACTTAGTCTTAAAATGAGAAGATTGGAGGTTTGGTAAATAAAAAAAAAAAAAGAAAAGGAAACAAACAGTGTGTTGGTTTGTTATTAAGAGTCACCTTCTCAGCAGAAGATGAGGCCATAAGCGTTAAAGTCTCCTCAGGCGTCACCACCTTCAAGCCATGTCTACACACAAACATGACATAGTTTAAGCTCATTTTTAAATGAATACATTTTAAACCAATAAACTAGTTTTAAATGAAATTAGTGCCACTTTATCTTACTTAAATTTTAAAAAAAGCTCAAAAGCAGGAGAAAAGTATAAATTGGGGACTGATCCAGCATCCATAGGGTTAAATGAGTGAAACTTTTGTTGACCTTAACAAACTAACACCATAAAAAAAAAAAATTTAAAAATTAAAAGAGACATCTGGAATCTGAATAAAATGTATAAAAAAGTATTGAGAGTTTGTAATTAACTTACAGTCCAGAATCGTCCTCTGGAGTCGGCTCCACCCACAGCGTGGCCAAAGCAAAGATGTGATGGGTGGAGAACTGGAGGGGAAGCGGGAAAAAGAAAGATGGGGAACTTCAAAATTGATTTTATATAAAAACTCGAACATTCAGATGTAAAAAAAAAAAA
>NW_015157315.1:0-1317 GCF_000732505.1 Cyprinodon variegatus
AACCTCTGAGTTCTGCTGGTTCCCTCTGTGGAGGAACCAGGAAGCATTAACTCACATTCTGTAGAACAACAAACAGACAAAGACCAAGGTCCTTGTGGTGTCCAAATCCAAAAGCTATATGTCTTTTCACTTCTCTCAGGGACAACTTTCTATAGCAAAGAAGCTCCTACCTGATTAGAGTTTGAGTTTCTGATGCTCAGCATTATACAGAAGTGAAAATTGTGTAAATCAATTAAATATCATAGGTTTAAGATTTTGTACAATAAATTCATTAGTATTGTCAAAATAGACCAAATATGATTTAAAAACAGTTAAATCAATTTTAGCCATTCAGTTATTTTCTTTTTTCTTTAAAATGTCTCTGAATTATTTCTCTTTCATTAAGCTGCACAGCTCCAGTTCCTGTTGTAATTTTTTAGAGAAATGTCTTCTTACCAAAGTTCCCCGTCCCTAAATCTAACTTTACTGAATAATCAGTAAATCTAATCCTAGTCTGTGATCAGAGGCTGCAGCTGCTCTGGTTCAATGACTGACAGGAAGCTGGAGACAGTTATTAAACCTTAATTGATCAGTTCATGAAAATATAGATGAAGGCAAGTTCATCAGACGGAGCAAAGTCAAAGGAAGGTTAAAGGTTTACATCCTGAGATGAATCTGTTTGCTTCATGATAAACATGGTCCAACATCTGCAGAGAGCTAACAGGAGGATTCACTGACAGAGAAAATGTTGGACTTCAGGAAGAAAAAGGCTGCAGCAAGGCATTCCTAGATTAAAAACTGTTTTCATGTATATAAAAGAAAATCCCAGCTTAAAGTTAAGATCTTAGATTAAATTTTAAAGAAAAAAAAAGTTTAGGTATTTCTACAGGTGATTTTGTTTTACTATATTTACCACCACTAAAACTCTCCCTCAACATTAGAAAACTTCTATTTGATTAAAGTGTCACACTTAAATCTTTGAGTTAAATACAATCAGATAAAAAGTTATTTAATTTAAAAGTAGTTTGGTTCTACATATGAATTAAAACTGATTAAGAAAACTATCAGAAGCCCAAATTCAGGGACAAAACAAGCCTCTAGAGTCTGAACTGGGAACAGCTTATTCTGTCATTAATTATTTCTATAAAATGATTCATCTGAATTCTTGCTTCAGCTGAAATCAGCCTGACCCCTGCTGGACCAACAGGTGAACTACAGACACTTAGAAACACCTCCAACAATGTTTACCCTGAACTCACTGGAGACTGAATTAGTGGAAAAACATCCAGAAGAAACAAACAGTTTCATTAAAAGGAAGAAAAATGTGGAATCAGAACA
>NW_015157316.1:0-1316 GCF_000732505.1 Cyprinodon variegatus
ATCTGTTTACTACAGTCTGTTGGATTCAGGTTCATGTGGATTTAAAGACATTTCAGTTAGTAGATAAAAATGCAGCGGGGAATATAAAAAAAAGAAACGGAGATATTGCATGCATGTGACCCCCATGCAATATCTCTGTGGACCCCCTAGAGGTTGCGAACCCCCTGTTGGAGACCTCCACTCTCCGTTGGTAAATATAGTGAACATTTTATCATTTTAACGTTGACCTGCTGCAGGTTCTCGTTAATCATGTCAGTCTGTATGAATATTAACAGAATATGTAACAAAAAGGTGATAAATCCTTTATATTTTAAATAATATTTCACAGGCATCTACTGTTTATTTTTGGGTTAATAGTTTTTTAATTTAGGGAAATGACGGAACTAGGAATGTCCTGCTCTGCTATGAGCTAAAAAATGTATGTTGGCTTTTATCATCTAGAATCTAATTATCTATATCAAATCTAAGGCTTAAACAACTAATGGGAATAATTGTAATTGATTATTGAATTCATTGTCAACTAAGATAGAATTTGATTAATAGTTAAATGGAGTATAGAGACTCTACTCTGACAGAGTGACACACTTAGAGCAGGAATTATACCAAAGTTGTAAAAATAAAATATGTAAACATTTTGCAATTAAGATTTTAAAAAGTTTTCTTCTGTCAATCTGCTCTATCCAGAACTCCTCAGGTGGAAATAATTAAACTTCACCTGGTTTAATTTTGTTAAACAAAATCTTCTTTAGGAAACCTTTGGCTATCGGCTTATTAACAGATTCATTAAAAAAATTATAGACGGATTAATTACTTGAAAAAAATCCTTGGTTGCATTCTTAATTAAATCATGAAAATATCGTCATGCTAATATAATTCTCTGCTTCTGTTTAAATGTTCTGTAATTCATGGGTGAATCTTTCATGGATCAGTTGTTTTCATAACTTTTGTTCTTCGTTTAAAGTGATTTTAGTTGTTCGAGTATTTTCTAACGTTCTACACTATAACAGGAGTGATAAAAGCTGGTATGATTTGTGCTAATATCCGATCAGGTCAATATCAATATCAGCAACTTCTCAAAGCTGCAATATTGGTATTGTATTGAAATGAAAAAGTAGTTTTAAACATCCGAAGAAACTTGTTGAATTATGATGTTTTCAGGACTGAGAAGCTGGAAGAAGATCCGGACAGTCAGTTTATTAAATATTGTTTGCTGAATCAATGATTCCTGGAGAGAAATATCAGCTGTGCTGCTGCCATCAACACCTTTGTTTCTAGATGTTGGAGCTTGGCCTGTTTTCCAGTGTAGTCCTGTTTCT
>NW_015157317.1:0-1316 GCF_000732505.1 Cyprinodon variegatus
TGTATGGCTGTAGGCACTTGTAGCATCAGTATTAAGGATCCCACATAGTGTTACAGGATGGTGTACAGTTTCAGTTTATAGCATAAAATCACAATACTTGGAATGCAAACGTCTTAGAGGTTGATTGGTTGTCTGATGTTAGGAATGTTCAGGAATGTTGGGATGATGGTTCATGTGTGCGTATTTAACACATATCTATCAAACTGTAAGAGACCATCCAATGACAAGCTGAACTATTTGTTAAAAGCAAAATGTTACAGCCATTCTGCAGACAAGACAAGTTTCAAAGTCACATTGTCTGCTGCTCAGTCTGTGGCCGATAGATTCAAGCCAAAAAACAAACAAGGGGAGGCTGTCTTACAGCCAATGAGGAACGTTGTGCTTTGAAGTGGACCACAATCATTAATTCCCAACATGCCCCTGGCCTGCCGGGTATAACAGAACAGTGCTGATAGCCGTCACTGAGGAGTCTGCTGCTTGTTTACTGCTGCATTCTTAAAGTTAGAGCTACTTGCCAAAGAATTTGTATCGGTTATGTCAGGATAACATTACACTGAGGCAGAGGTGCTTCGCAGCAATAGCTCGTGTTCATAGATTTGTCTGGAATGCATAATAGCAACAATTCGATACATTTTATATTTACAGGCTAAATAAGCTTTCTGATTAAATTGAAATTAATTTGAAGAAGGAAAACAAAAAAAAAGTCTGCTCTGGGAGTTTCGGTAATTTGCCTAAAAAAAACAAACAAAAACAAAACATACATCCAAAAAGGTTCCATAAAGGTTTGTGCTCTGCTTGTTTGGCAGGTGAATCAATCAGTGTTCACATGAATAAATCAATGTAACTGGTTCTGTAAGAATAAGATGACATGTCTCTGCTCTGCCAGCTGTATGTTTCTGCACTTTTCCCCTCATGGTGGTTAAATAGAGAGAAAAAAAAAAACGTCACCACAAAGCAACCACCTAAGCAGAGCTTATTTTATCTTTTAAACAAAATCAACTGTTTTTAGATGAGTTATTTGCCCTTCATCTTTACACAATTTTCAGTCAAGTGTAACAATATTATAGATAACTTTAATGACATGCAGTTGAATTAAATACAGATTCTTGGTCACCTCCAACATTCATTCGAGTAATATGATGCCATATGGCTAAGGTTTGAAATCATAGGAAATTATAAACAATCAGAGAACAGCTTGAGGATTAACCTACAGGGCACTGAGGGAGCTTGTATAGCCAAAGGTTTTTGGCTACATTAAGCATCCTAAAAAATCTAACTGGTGCCCATCACACTCAGATCAGAGGGTTAGATGCTTT
>NW_015157318.1:0-1316 GCF_000732505.1 Cyprinodon variegatus
TGTGTTTAAAATACAGCGTTAAAAAGAATTATGTGATTAAAATTCAGTGCTAAAGAAATCTGTTAAATATTCACAGCTAAACAGAATTGTGCTAAAGAAAATGTGTTTTTAAATTTGGTGCTAAAAAAGTTATGTTTAAAATATGGTGTTAGATTTTTTTTATTTCAGTGCTAAAAAAAAAATTTCGTACTTAAAAAAAATTCTGTTTTCAAAAATGCGGTGCTAAAAAAAATATTTGTTTCAAATTTGGTGCTAAAAAAATTCAGTGTTTAAAATTTGGTGCTAAAAAATTGTTTAAAATATGGTGTTTAAAAAAAGTATTATTTAAAATTTGGCGCTTAAAAAAAATTCTGTTTGAAATTTGGTGCTAATAAAATATTTTTTTTAAATTTGGTGCTAAAAAATTCAATAAAAAAAATCGGCGCAAAAAAAAATTCTGTTTAAAATTCGGTGCTAAAAAAAATCGGTTAAAAAATTAGGTGCTGAAAAAAATTATGTATTTAAAATACGGTGCTAATAAAATAATTTTTTTTTAATTTGTTGCTAAAAAAAATCAGTAAAAGAAAATCGCTGCTCAAAAAAAAATTCTGTGTTCAAAATTTGGTGCTAAAAAACATTTTGTGTTTAAAATTCAGTGCTCAAAAAAAATCTGTTGAAAAATTTTACGCTAAAAAAAGTAGTACCGGTATTTAAAATTTGGTGATAAAAAATTATGTATTTAAAATACGGTGCTAATAAAATTATTTTTTTTAATTTGTTGCTAAAAAAATTCAGTAAAAAAAAATCGGTGCTCAAAAAAAAATTTCTGTGTTTAAAATTCGGTGCTAAAAAACTTTTTGTATTTAAAATTCAGTGCTCAAAAAAAATCTGTTAAAAAATTTTATGCTAAAAAATGTGATTACAATTTGGTGCTAAAAAAAAGTAGTATTTCAAATTTGGTGCTAAAAAAATTATGTATTTAAAATATGGTGCTAATAATTTTTTGTTTTTATTTGGTGCTAAAAAAATTCAATTAATGATAATCGGCGCTAAAAAAAAATTCTGTGTTTAAAATTCGGTGCTAAAAAAAAATCTGTTAAAAAATTTTACGCTAAAAAAAGTAGTATTTAAAATTTGGTGCCAAAAAAATTATGTATTTAAAATACGGTGCTAATAAAATTATTATTTTTGAAATTGTTGCTAAAAAATTCAGTAAAAAAAAATTTGTTGCTAACAAACTTTTTGTATTTAAAATTCAGTGCTAAAAAAAAATCTGTTAAAAAATTAGGTACTAAAAAAAAATGTTATTCTGTGTTTAAAATTTGGTGAAAAAAAAT
>NW_015157319.1:0-1316 GCF_000732505.1 Cyprinodon variegatus
CGCATACCTGTTCTTTTATACACAATCCACGCCCACACTTCCCCCTTTAACGTTCTCATGGCAGTCTCAACAACGTCCGCAGTAACAACGCACTATAGGGCGCGCCGTACATTTTGAGGGGAAAAAAAGACGTTTATATGCGCCTTATTGTCGTGAAAATACGGTATATATAATTTAATACTAGTGTTGCACCGATTACATTTTTTGGCCTCAATACCCGATACCTGGCTGTGCAGAATCGGCCGATACCATCTGTTTGAAATTGATGTGTATATATGAAGAACTGCAGACTACTAGGATGTAAAATAATCGCCATCATGGCTTCATGTCAAGCTGCTGCCTACCTTTGTGAAGCAGGAAAAAGACTAAAACAAAGTGAACCCAGTAGAACATTTTATTGCCTTCCTGGAATGGGTGACAATAGTTGAAGAAACTTTTCCTCTAAAATGATATCTGTGCCCTATTTGTTGGTGCTCACCGATACCGATAACATTTTAGTTCTGGATCGGGGCCCCGCCCAATACTGATATTAGATGCAACACTAATATATGTGTGTGGATGTGGGTGTATATGTATCTATGTTCATATATGAATAGGGTGTGCTCATATCATGAATCGGCCTTTAAAAAACACAAAACTACTGAGGTATGAAGGCGGAAAATGTTTCCCATGCTGGTTCTCTAGACCATCCCTGTACAAAAATCTGAATATTTGAATCATTTTAAACCTGGTTTTGGGTCCTGCAATTATATAGAAGGCCTGGCCTCAGCTAAAGAAGTCACACAACCTCCAGATTTCTGCTTGATCATCATCCCCTCGATTTACCGGACTGGATTTTTCTGATTGAAGTAAGTAAAAGGCGGTCCATATTTTTATTTTTTTTTTCTGTGTTAATTCCAGTGTCTACAACATGTAAATATGTTATTGTGGAAAATGTGCGCTACATTTTATCCAGAGCTTGTTTTGTAATTATTGCAATATTACAACATTGGCTGAATGTGGTCGTAGTCAGAACAACCCTGTTTTTGAGAGGAAACTCTTTCCAATATAACTTTAAATTACACATGATTTACACATTCTAGCCCTTAGTCTTATATTGGATTATTTATCCTAATATGCAAAAATATATTTCCATATCTAATCATTTCAATTCAATTAAGTTTATTTCTATAGCGCCAATTCACAACACATGTCATCTCAAGGCACTTTCCAGTTCACCAGATCATCCAGTCAGATTGATTTAAAGTTTTCTATCTAAGGGAAACCAGCTGATTGCATCGACTCATTGACTCTTCAGCAATCCCTCACACTAAGCA
>NW_015157320.1:0-1315 GCF_000732505.1 Cyprinodon variegatus
TTATTTTTTATTGTTTTGTCATTTCTTATGTCATTTTCCATATTTTTATATTGTTAATGTGCTGAAATACATAAAAAAAGTTTCATGACTAACTTAATTGAAAACAAAGTTTTATTTTTGGTTCTGGTTATAGGTCAACAACAGTGAGCCTGTTGTTGACCGTTATAGTTGATTAAAAGTTTGAATTGTTGCTTAGATGGTAAATGTGAGCAAGTTCAAACAAGCAGCAATTTTCTTGTAGCCATTTCTTAATTTAAAAACATAGATGCACATGTGAACAAAATTGCTGGTATGAAATAAATAAACCCATAATGTTAACAGAAATGCCTTAAATCTGGCAAAAGTAATAATAAATAAAAAATCTATGAAGATGAACAACTAGAAGCCAGACATTACTTTTCAACTATTTGTGTGACAGATTGATTTTAGAAAATAAATGCATGAAAAAGGTCAGCACAAAAATGATGGCATCCCTAAAAAAGACTGAAAATGCTATGACCAAAGGGACAAGTTAAATCAAAGCGTGTCCACTAATTAGAATCAGTGTCTACTGAATCAGTCCTACGTGTGCAGGTTGGGCTGACATGGTGTTTACCACACTCAACATGGACCAGAGGAAGAAAACCAAGAGTTGTCTCAGGAGATTAGAAAGAAAATTATAGACATGCATATCAAAGGTAAATGCTATACTGTTAGACCATCTCCAAGCAACTTGATGTTCCTGTGACCACAGTTAGACGTGTTAATCAGAAAATTAAGATCCTCTGGACTGTAGCCAACCTCCGTGGATGTGGTCGCTGGAGGAAAATTGAGGACGAATCAAAAAGACGGATAATATGAATGTTGACAGAAAAGCTTGGGAAAAACGTCCAATTCAATGAACAGCGGTGTCAGATCGAACCATCATCGTTTGATAGTAGGAGATTACCAAGGAGGACACAATTATTTGTCAGACCAAATACATTTTAACAAGTCACAAAGCTTCTGGGAGAACTTCTCATGGGCATTTTTTTTTTATCTTTACCTTTATTCTTTTATTTTTATTCTATTTTCTTGTGTAATTCATGTAAAGCACTTTGAATTGACTTTGTACTGAATTGGGCAATACAACTAAACTTGCCTTGTCACTTTAACTTTAGAAAGTTAGTTGTAGCTTAAAAAATATTCCTTACAATTATTTTATTAGAGTAATTAAGTGTGGGCACCAGGGTGCCAATAGATGTGGAAGTTGGTTTAATTACTGAGCGAATCAAACTTAAAGTGTGGTATTTCTAAATATTCTAGTTTAGGATAAATGCAGAAAAAAATAATTATT
>NW_015157321.1:0-1315 GCF_000732505.1 Cyprinodon variegatus
GTCTAAATGACGTGTGGTGTTTCGGGGCTAATGGAGACATGCTTTAAAGTGTTTTCAAAAACAAAGTTAAAACAATTTTTCATCAAAAAGGGTTCAAGCACCAGCATAACAGGAACATTTTCTGACATGCTCACTGCATTTAATTGTAAATGTAACAGAAGAGTTCTTTGAAAAAGAGTCCTCCCGTGTCTGCTATCTTAACAAGCTATGTATTATGTACTTATTGGGTTTGCATTGCGAATTGGTTTACCATTCTAAATGCTCTAAATTAGATAGAAGCTAAACTGACCTCATTCATAACTTTTCGACATAAACATTCTGAAACATAAAATCCATGCCAACTCTGTCATTGAATACTTCTATGATTATGGTTTTCAACAACTTCTACTTCTTTGTGTACTTAGTAGATTAGTTTTATCAAGAGTTTTTAGATGAAATATAATTAACTTGGAGTTTAAGTATTTTTGTTTATGGACTCTTATATTTTAAATGGAAGTTGTGAATTTTCTCCCTATATGTACAGCTATCTGTCAACCATGGTTTGATCTTGACACAGTCGGTTGGACGTGTGTTCACAGACACCATGTGACATTCCAAAAGTCATTTGAGTAAATAAAATAAAGCTGCAACAGCATTTAATTGCATAACAAAGAACAAAAAACTTGACCTCAATACGTTTTGCAAGACTAGAGACTTTTTTCCCCCAGAGTACTTGGCTGAATATGTGAATAAGACCTCAATTCAACCAGTGCATGCTAAAGTTGTAAGTAATGTACATAAAAAAAACCATAAGTGTGACATCCTTTAATAGACTTACATCTAGAATCAAAGTTAAAAATGCATCTTAAATTGAATCAATAAGTAGTAAAAATACCATATAGTAAATATAGGAATTCAGTGGAGGAATACAGAGTATTAGCTGCGGGTGGCTTTACCCAATAAAGCCATGAGTGTGTTTATGCACAATAAAAAGGCAGCAAGCAAAAATAAAAAAGGATTCACAATCCCTCTGAAACTTCCCCTTATTTCAATAAAACACACACAGATACTTTAAAAGTGCTGCTGCAAGATAAAAAATACTTTTTTTTATCCCATATTGCCTATGGCACATTGGAACAAGAAATTATGAACCTCAAGGGGACTTTCTGCTTAATGGTTTTGAATGCCTTCAAATTTGTTGAGGCCTTTACAGATTCTAATGAACTAGAAGCAGATGTAACCTCCCAATCTATCTATCTATCTATCTATCTATCTATCTATCTATCTATCTATCTATCTATCTATCTATCTATCTATCTATCTATCTATCTATCTA
>NW_015157322.1:0-1315 GCF_000732505.1 Cyprinodon variegatus
TGGATGGATGGATGGATGGATGGATGGATGGATGGATGGATGGATGGATGGATGGATGGATGGATGGATGGATGGATGGATGATTAAAACATAATTCAATCACATGTGCTAGACCAGAGGTCACAGATTAGTGGATCGCGGTCCGGATCCAGACCCAGACCCACCTGCTTGCTAATCCGAACCCAACCTTATTTAAAACATTTATAAATTACCACATGTTGTCTGACAACAGTGTTAAACTTCACTTGCGCCGCTTCTCCTGTTACGAAATCCCACATCCTCCGTCACTGCTTCACCCTGCAGCGCTCCAGACCTCCTGCGCAAAGCAAAGCCTACAGCCTTCGCTGTTCCTCTCGTATTGCTGCGCTTCGACTTAGCTTGAGGAGAGCATGCACGATATTGTCATAAAATTCGTAGGAGCAAAACATGCAGAAATGAATGCTTAATTTAATATGAAATATAAAAAAAAAAACCCATCAGCATCCAGCATATGTGCTGTTTCGGATGGAGATAAGAAATCTGCTTCCTGGGCTGTTGAAGTACCAATAGCTTGCATCCAATCTTTTAAATAAACAGTGTTAGTTTTTTGAAATATATATATGCTCTAATGTGTAGTTACCAATCTGGTGTTACTATATTTTAATTAGACAAACAGGATCTTCTGGCCTTTTTTTTCCTGTTTGGTGCGATTGCAATAGTGGATCTTGACCTGGCCGGACGGGAGCAGAGCCTGAACATTTTGAGTATGTTTGGATCAACCTGCTGTTGTAAAGCAGGATTTTCCACCATGAACATAGTCAAAAATAAATATGGATCCAGGCTCAAAATGAGCACCTTGATATGTGCTTGAGAATGGCTTTGTTTCCATTCAAACCCAGATTTAAAGCCTTGTAGGGCAGCATAAAGCCCACTGCTCTCATTAGACAATAAAAAAGGAAAGAAAAATAACAAACGGTCAGTTCAGGTGTTTTATAAAATATGGTAATCAGGAAATTTTCTATATACCAAACCGAAAGATTGTTGTTCTCTACCTCAAAAAACACTTTAGATTTTGAAATTTTCTATTTTTGTTTTCAATTTTTTTATTTAAAAATTCATTGTATAACACGGATGCATGAACACCTCATTTTATTTCAGTGTTAAATTCTGTTTAAAGTAACAGCTCATTAAAAATGTCTCCAGATCTTTACTGGTTGATGATTTTCTTTATTCGGACCCTGCTGATTTTGAATTGGTTACCCCTGTACTAGACTAATGATCCAGCAGGTTCTTGTACCTGTTTTATGGGCGTAAAATTCTGATTTTTAATGACTGT
>NW_015157323.1:0-1315 GCF_000732505.1 Cyprinodon variegatus
TTGAAAGCAAATCAAGATTAGAACGTTCGAAAACTTGATCAAAAAACAATTTTTTCTCAGCGCAAACAGTGTGAATTGGGAGACGGAGCTGTTTTAGAGAGTCAGCACTGTTTCCTTTGGCCGATTGGGGTTGATTAAGAGGTTAACCATGGAGAAGCATGGCGTCTTTAAGGGAGATTTATCTGTTCCTGCTCTGACCCCTCGGGGGTAGCTTCCCTCACCCCCAGTGTCCCCAGGATTTATTTAGTTATTTGTTTATCTGTTGGAAGGGGTCAACCTTTTTCTCTGCACTACATCCCAGGCCTGTTTGTGTGTCTCAACCCCATTTTTCATCCCGTTTCTTGGTGGGATTGCTGCTCTGGCTCCATTTGCTGACTAAGCGGAGAGGACACAAGCGAAGGCCCCGGCGAGTCTCGCGACCTTTTACATCCGAGCAGAGATTTGTTCCCAAAATTGGTTATTTTCACTTAACACATTTTGCTATCAGTTCAACTTTGGCCCCATTTGGAGGAATTATGGTGTTTTCCTAATTGCTTCCTGACAGTTTTGATTCAGCCCTGCTTGGATTTATGGCGGCTTATTTCCTATTTTTGTCTTATTTTAGTAAAGAGCTAGCAATGTTTTCCTAAAGGCAAGATTTTTTTGTTTTAAATGAGCTGCTTATTTCACAGAGGAAAATATTAAAAAAATAAAAACATCATCCATACACATCAGTAATCTGTCATCCAGTAGATCATTTGTATGTTTATTTATATTAGTTCATCACAGTGGAGTAATGTTCGTTTATCTAATAAGGTTTGCCTTATCTTATTTTTAAAGTTTGTAAAAATTATACAAGATGTCCTTAAATAATGCAATATCCTTCAGTCCTAGCAGCAAAAAAATGTCCCACATGCAGACGATCTTACACACCTCTTTCTGTAAGCAGGCTTGTTGGAGTTAAGAGGCAACAGGCCTTTTGCTGAAGGGAGGGAGGAGGGCAGTGTGGTGGGTTGGTGGGGGGGCTATACAGGGAATGCTATGTGGCTTGCATGACCTGACATGTCTCTGAAGCTGGAGGGGGTCTCGACCTTTGACCCAGGGCTCCAAAACTAGGAAGATGAAAAAAGGGGATGGGGCGGGAGGGTTTCGCCTCTAAACAAGGGCTTCTGTTTCCACCACTCCAGGAATGTCACTTCCATAAAAAGATGCCCACAGAGAGAGAGACACGCACAGAAATCTATCTATCTATCTATCTATCTATCTATCTATCTATCTATCTATCTATCTATCTATCTATCTATCTATCTATCTATCTATCTATCTAACCAATTCC
>NW_015157324.1:0-1315 GCF_000732505.1 Cyprinodon variegatus
TTTTTTTTTTGTTTTTTTTTTTACTGTAGGCTGACAAGGAAGGGGTTATGAGAGAGGGGGAGAGACATGCAGCAAAGGACCACAGGCCAGATTCGAACCCGGGTCAGCCGTGTCGAGGACTAAGGCCTCCATACATGGGTTGTGCGCGCTAACCACTATTGCACCTGCACGCCCCTCTGTCCTGTCTCTTAACCATTAAATTGTTCAAACTGTAATTATGAAAATTATTTTGCTAAATGGAAGCAAAGTTTTCACACTTCGATGAGGCAGTTTGTCGCTCCTATCGATGTTATTTTTCCCAAAACGGCAACGTTAAGACTTTTTCTGCATCACACGTCAGATTATCTGCAGCTGCACCTTCCTGCCTTGTAAAAAGACGGAGAAGTAGACCAGAAGTAGTCGGAGGATAGCGCCCACTAGAGCCGAGGCTGAAAATATCTTTTCAGTTATCGCTCAAACATAAGTATTCACTTGCAATTTTAATTTTAATTGTTATTTAATGGAAATGCAGCAATTAAAAAAACTTTGCATTTTTGAATATAGCAGAATATCATTGTGGTTTTACATACATCTGTAATGGAAATTCAGCTAGTGGTCGTTTATCTATCCACTCAATCTGATGATTAATCCATCTAGTTTTGTTTTGTTTCATATATAAATAATCTAATTCATATTTGGAAATAACAGGAAATAAGAGAAGAACTAAAGTGGTGGCCCAGCTTCTTTTAATCCTTCTGTTAGTAATAGACAAGTAAAATCTTAAAGATTTCAGAGGCTACAGGTTAAAACTGGTTATTTTATAGAATCAATATTTTAGTAACTGATTCTTCCTCCTAAATAGAAGGTGAAGAAGGAGATGATGAGCAGAATGAGAGCCTTAATCCCTTCTTATGAGTCAGGGCAGTACAGGCAGACAGGTGGATACTGGGGGATTTCTCACAGAGTGGAAAGAGTCTCAAAATCACTTCACTAGGCGCCACTACAGTATATTAAGCATGTGGTCTGATGTGGACCACAGCAGCTGAGCTAAAAAACACTGCAAGATGAGATAAGAGCAGGCAGATACTGGAGTAATGCGTCACAGGTGTGAGAAATAAATCTGCAGCAGTTCTGAATCAAACACACATAATCTTGCATGCTATCCTTTTTCCTTGACCTCTAGATTATAGATTTTGCATGTAAATCAGATGCTTTGACCCCCAGAACCCATTTAGTGCGATTGTACCTTAAAGGAATAGTACACCCAAAACATGATTAGCCTTCATTTTCTACTCACCCCCATGCTGAACAACACTCTGGAGTACTTTTTTGATAT
>NW_015157325.1:0-1315 GCF_000732505.1 Cyprinodon variegatus
CCAGCCAAGGACAAGCCAAGGACCAGCCAAGGACAAGCCAAGGACCAACCAAGGACCAACCAAGGACAAGCCAAGGACAAGCCAAGGACCAGTCAATAAAAGTTGAGAAATTTTGAATATCTACCACTGTAGGAATGATGGGTTTTGGGGTCTCCAGACTGCCCTACTTCCATTATCTCCCAGTTTTTTGTTTGTAAAATCGTCTCTATTTCTGCTTCCAGACAATCAAGTACCTGATAGAAAACACTTTTATTGAACTCTTCATTATTTTTAACTCACAGAGCCTTTGTCCAGCAGTGCTCATTACAGGTGACCCAGAAATGTGGAATCAGTCTTTGGTTTTGAGCTTCAGTGACAATGTTGCAGTGGTTCTTCAGTCTCCTTCCAAATGCACCATCACTTCTGGAGCTTTTTAACGGGTCTGTAAACTTACCAACCAGAACCAGACTTCTAGATTGGAGCAGGTCAGACCGGATCCCCAAACACTACAAAAAATAAACTAAAGACCTTTAAACTGGAGGTCAGTTTGGGCTAAAACACCCTTTGCTTCTATTTTCCTGTCTCCACTTTTCTTCTCTAATGAAATGTCTAGATCCTGAGCATAGCTGGAAGTCTGTCTCTCATAGTTCTACATGCCGTGTACCAGCAAGCCCAGGGGTGGATATAGGAAATGATGGGCAGCTGCCTAGTATTGCCTGATGCTAAACCAGCCCACCAAACATCTGAAAGTGGTAGAAGTTCCCTCGGCTCTTCATGTGCGTACATTTCTTTTGCTGTTGAGTTTTTACGCCACAAGTGGATTGTTTTTATGGACAGTAGGCTGAAAGTGAAAGGGGAATGAGAGAGAGGGAGAGACATGCAGGAAAAAACCACAGGCCGGATTCAAACCCGGGGTCGCCCGCATCAAGGACTAAGGCATTTTACTTCCTGTCAAAACAGCCCTTTGTTTAATTTAATTCCAATAACCGTTCTCACCAGCAGAGGAAATGCTTCTCATTGGTCCTGGGTGCAGCTGCCATGTTGTGTTTTGGAGCAAGAAGGAGCTGCAGGTCAGACCAACCAATGAAAAGTGTAGCAGCAGCGTGCTGCATAAGGATGCATTCAAGTCTGCTAGGAAATTTGATTGTTTTCTTCACTAATGTCCGTAAAATTCAAACTGTAAATGTTTTCAGCGAGGTGGCAACAGGGGGGGGGCAAGGATTTCTCCTGGTGTGGTGATTGGCTCCAAAGCTACCCCTCTGGCTCCGCCCCTGGACCAGGAAGAGATTAATCCCATCTAAAATCCACACATCATCCATCCATCATCCATCCATCC
>NW_015157326.1:0-1314 GCF_000732505.1 Cyprinodon variegatus
AAGCCTCCCAGATCTCCAGATGCATTTGAGATATCAAAAAAGTACTCCAGAGTGTTGTTCAGCATGGGGGTGAGTAGAAAATGAAGACTAATCATGTTTTGGGTGTACTATTCCTTTAATGTCATCACACAATGTGCTGTTAGTGGTACACTGGTTCACTTCAAATTTGGTAAGATAAATCTGTCGGACTCTGAAACAATTACTTCTCAAAAAGATTGTTTGTTTCTGTTTTTTCTCAGGGTTCAGTCTCTCCTCCTATCCTATTCTTTCTCTAGATGCTCTCAATTTGTCTGAAGGTGTCTTTAATTTGGTTCCTCACAACCCAAGTCCTGCATGTTTTAGGAGTAAATTGGTGATTAACAGACCTCTGGAGTCCTTGGTAAATTTAGTTGGAATACTATTATTGAATTCAGATGTGCTGGAAAACAGACACACCTAAGCTCTGTAATCTGTAAATAAGAACATTAGCACTCCTATAACTATGATTGGTTTATGTCTGGAAGATAAAGCAGCATCTGAGTTAGCCTTAGAATCTGAACCCAGTTTAAACTGCCTTGTTCCAGTTGAGCTTTCAGAGTTAGCAAAACTATTGTCTTCATCTAAGCCTTCAACGTTTATGTTAGATCCAGTTCCAACCAGGTTATTTAGGAAGGTATTCCCTTTGATCTCCTCCTCCATTTTAGATCTGATTAATCTCCCCCTGTTACAGGGATATGTACCAAAGGCTTTTAAGGTTGCTGTAATTAAACCTTTACTTAAGAAACCATCTCTTGACCCAGATGACTTGGTCAATTATAGACCTATATCCAATATTGCTTTCTTATCTAAAATACTTGAGAAAGTAGTTGCCAAACAAGTGTGCGACCAATTACACCACATAGCACTGAAATAGCTCTGGTGAAAGTCACTAATGATATTCTCATGGCCTCAGATAACTTGTATGACTTGTATCTATACTTCTCCTGTTAGATCTCAGTGTTGCATTTGACACAGTTGATCATAATATTCTTTTAGAAAGACTTTAATATTTTATAGGAATTAAAGTAACAGCACTAGACTAGTTTAAACCTTATCTATGTGACCAATATCAGTTTTTTCAGTTTGTCAGGGCATTCAAGCCCTGACAACATAGCCTATGAGATCATACATGCACTTTAGTATAGTAAAGTATCGGCCTACAGAAATGTAAAAACAAAATTTTAGTTTGCCATTGCATAGCGCTCTTTATGACTCCATTGACAATGTTGTTTAGGATCAAGAGAAAAAAACTTTGAATTAATAAGATAGGAATTAAATTTTTGTATAGAATAGTTA
>NW_015157327.1:0-1314 GCF_000732505.1 Cyprinodon variegatus
ACACACACACACACACACACACACACTTGTTTCTGCTCACTGGCTTCCTGTTAGTACCGCCATCTCCTAATTAGATTCCATTAAAGGTGGCGTTCAGAAGTCTGGAGGTTTCCTCAGCTGACACACCACTGAGTGTTAAAAATACCTCCAATTAGACACAGCTTCAACACACCATCATGTCTGACCACCCAGAAAGATGAGACACGGCTCCGCCTTGACAGGCGTTACGCTTCCAAACTCCAAAGTTAGCCGGTGTCTCTTATTTTCCTCCTTCCTGTCTTTAATGGTCGGGCAACTCCTGGAAATCGAAGGTAAAGATAGAGATCATCCTCCCAAGGCAGCCAGGGAAAGGAGCCAGAAGGTTTATCAACAAAAGCAGCACTTGGGTTTTAGCCGACAAAGTATTGAACTTGGAATAAACTCCCCAGGTGGCTGATGGGAAGGAGAAGCACCTCCTTTTTCTGCCTGAATATCAATGTTGTCTTTTCTTCTGCTTGGCTTTTGTCTCCCTTTGGTCTCATTATGGCGCCATCTTTACCTGTCAATGAGTCTAGTACCTGCTTGCTGGTGATAAAAACTCAATGACAACATCTCAGGCCTCTCCTCATCTTCACCTCCTTTTTATTCTGAGGAATGAAGTGAGTAGTGGGTGTTCTGGTATTTCAGGTGTTTTTTGCTCCATCTCTGCAGCTCCGTCTGTCATTGCAGCAGCATCTGAGCTAACCTGGTCCGCCATCGGAAATGTCACCCGGTACATTAGCATTTAGCCACCACTCTCTGCTGTCAATCCCAGTTTATCTGCGACACTCCCTGTGGTCCACCACCTTGGCTCCCAGCCACCCCCACCTCTCCAGTCACTCATTGTACTAATAAAGCACGGGGACAGTAGCATTTATCAGGGCTAGACACTCCTGCCCCAGCAGCCATTACTCATCCACTCACCGGAACATGCCAGCAGCGGCTAATTGCTTTCTTTAACATCAGCACAGGTGACATTCAGTGGAGTCTGCACTAATGATGAGGGCTGCGACCGTGCATCATGCTCACTAGAGGAGCTTATGCACAATGCTGGGTTCATGAGCAAGGATTTAGGGAAAAATAAGATTCCACAAAGTAAAGGTTTAATTGTTAATAAACCGATTTAAAGGATCAGATTTAAGATTTTTCCACTCCAGCCTTGATTAGTCCAGCATTGTTTTCAAAGTTCTTTCTAACACTGAGAGAGTTAAAGGAATAGTACACCCAAAACATGATTAGCCTTCATTTTCTACTCACCCCCATGCTGAACAACACTCTGGAGTACTTTTTTGATAT
>NW_015157328.1:0-1314 GCF_000732505.1 Cyprinodon variegatus
CATGCTTTCATGCAGTCTACAGCAAATTCTGAATCTACCATTTAAATATTCTACCATAAACTGATACTCATTGGCTAGTAAAAGCATTTCCCCTTGATATAGAGAATAGTTGTTTTTTAAAAACTTGCCTTCTGAAATGTTCCAACCCATCTGGCACCAAAATAAAATTCAACATTCAAATTAAATGAAATAGATTTTCTTTAGCAGTACCAGGGTTAGTCTGAACTCTAACAGGTTTTACTTTAACACATCTAGATTACTTTAACACATCTAGATACATTAATCACATTAAGACCTTGCCATATAGTACGCTAATTAGCTATTTGTTTATTAAGTAGCCTACCTAATAAAGTGGCCTGTAAGGACAGGTTAAACAGGTGGCAATATGACAAACATCTTGGCACCAGGTTACACAGCGGATCTAAGCATCAACTGGAGTCCATGTATGGACCTCAGAGTGGTTTCCCCTTTAGGAAACAGACGAAACATCATAGATGTTTAGGCCGATGGGCATAAAGTCCATCCTGAGGCTGAATGACGCACTCTGGAATCGTAGGCCTGAACACCAAACGCAAGTGAAAAAGTACTACTTAAATGTATTTAATCATGGCAGTTTTATTCAGTCCACAGTGGGCTCTGATTCAGGGCGAGTCTGACCCAGATGAACGGAGTGTGGCAGAGCAAAACAGACATTCATACATAGATGTGCTCTCTGTCCCTGCTACCATGGCTGCAGGACCCTCTATTTGATATTTATAATAACCACATTTTCGACCCACTGCAACTAAAATGACTGAGGTTATTTTACATTGCAGGAAAGGAACAACTTTAGAGCCTGACCAAACCTTATCTGTCTACGGTCCTCTTAGATGGAGGTAATTTCCCAAATTATAGTCTAGATTTTGGCTTCTACACTAGAAAAACGATCTAGAAATAAGTAAAAAAAAAAGTCTTAAATAAAGTGTATTTACCGTTAATCTCAGATAAACTGTTTTCACGTAACGACTTAAGGTATATTATAATAAATTACTGAAAATATGAACTTTTCAGTTACAAAATATGATGATCATGAATTATATTTTTAGTCCATGAGGTAGACAGCATTTTTACTTTTAAGGCTAGGCTTAAAACTTTCCTTTTTGATAAAGCTTCTAGTTAGAGTGGCTCAGGTTATCCTGAGCTATCTCTATAGTTCTGCTGCTATAGGCTTAGACTGCTGGAGGACATAGGGACCCCTTTTCTTCATTCTGCTTCATTCTATCTCTATTCTCCCACTCTGCAGAATCTGTTAGTTCAATCTCTAACGTTCTGCTC
>NW_015157329.1:0-1314 GCF_000732505.1 Cyprinodon variegatus
TGGGATAACTCTGGATTTGTTATCCTTTGGTTCAAAGATTATTACCTCAGTTTTGTTTTTATTCAGTTGTAGAAAATTATAGCGCATCCAGATATTGATCTGTTCTAAGCATCTCACCAAAACTATGATGGGTTCATAGTCACCTGGTGACATTGTAATGTAAAGCTGTGAGTCGTCTGCATAGTTATGGTAACTGATCTGGTTGTTTGCTATAACCTGAGCCAATGGGAGCATGTAGATCTTGAATAGGAGGGGCCCCAGAATGGAGCCTTGAGGTATTTTTCAATAATTTTACCGATGAAGGGGAGGTTTGAGATAGGTCTGTAGCTCTGAAGGACCAATTTGCCCAAGCTTCTCTTTTTCAACAATGGTTTGATAATTGCTTTTTAAGGCTCAGGGGAAAACATTCGACATGAGGAAAGTGTTTATGATTTCAATCAAATCAGACTCTAAAACAGGCAAAACCTTCTCAATAAAACCTGTGGGCAAAACATCGAGACACAACACAACTTCATGTCCACTATGAAATCTACAAAGAAATGCTGAGAAGCTATCAATTTTCAATAAAAAAAACATGCAAAGGAAACACATTTTCATAAATTTTAAAAACCATTAGCAACACCCATGTCCTGTTTGCCACAAATAGGGTTGACAAAGGGTTGACAAAACCACCTGTGATATTTCCACCTGAACTCTACATTGTCAAGGTCTGCAATGAATTAGCCAACTTTTTTACTGAGAAAATTTCAAAAATTAGGGGGCTGATCTGTTCATCCACACCAAACGCAATAACGATGCCTTGCCAAAACATGAAAAAGGCAGAGAAGATGTATTTCACCCTATCAAGCATAAAAACTTAGACACATCACTGATTTATACAGATATCTGAACAATATTATGTTGTATATTAAGATTGATTGATCAATCAACTTTATTGATCTCACAGTGGAGAAATTACTTGTTACATCAGCTCAAATAGTCACAGGAGAAGAAGAAGGTGCTAAAGGAAGAAAAAGGTGCATGGGGTATATACAGTATATATAGTGCTTCCACATATGACAGCTCGTTTTTGTTTGTTTTTTTGTTGGATCATTATACAGGGAGTTTTTCAAAGGGTGTTTACAAGGGTATTTATATTGATTGGATATTCATATTTATATACAGTTATTGCACAGGGTATCATATAATTGCACATTATATATTGTAAAAGTTATTTTGAGACAAACAGGTCTTTTGTGAAAATGTAGAGAGTTAGATCTTTAAGAGAAATGGAAGAAAAGATAAATGCATGAATATCATCTTATTTTATTGTAT
>NW_015157330.1:0-1314 GCF_000732505.1 Cyprinodon variegatus
ATCGAACTTTTATCGACCCTCTTTTTTTCTATTGCGCCTCACGTCTATCGATCGATATATATCGTTATTGAATTATCGCCCAGCCCTAATATATATATGTATATATATCTTTAAATTAAAATTTTAAATATTTTGAAATATATGAATCTTTCATCTTTAATGACGGGTAAAGCGTCATTCCATTTTTCGCCGGATGGTGACGTATTTCCGCCCTAGGGGGCAAAAATCTTTGCCCATTGATTCTCGCTAAAAGTTGAACTTGCGCAGCAGCTCCTCTGCAATACAAAGGTATGGGAGAGCTGACAAGAAGTGTATTTGCTCAACACCTTCTGCCACAGTGCAGACTTTTTGCGGGTGATTGACAGGTTGAGTCACGGGAGATGGAGACACATTGGAGAGAGAGGGAAAAAAATGGTGCAAGAAACGTCCTTTTCCAGGACCTGGTTTAGGAAGAAGGCTTGGCTAACGGCATGTAGCTTTATTCTGCTTCCCCTGCCTCCTTTTTCAAACGTCAGGTTCTGACCCAGCATGGATAAAGACAGCTAGGACTGATTTAAAGCACTTTTTAGAAAAGGCAAAGAAGAATGAACAACTTGGGATTCACATGGAAGATAATATAGTGTACTTTTTCTAGGTGTTTGTTAATTTGCATAGTTGCTCGTAAATAAACACATTCTCAGAAAATGTATAATTTTTATATATTAAAAAATATATAAAGCTGATTAATAGCTTCTCCATTATTAAACTGGTACATTATGTTTTTAGGTGTGTTACACAATATTGGATCATGCAAAACACAGATTTGCCTTCACAAAGCCTCAGAAGGGCAAGATTTATGTACAAAAAATAACAAAAACTTAATTAACAACAATAAAAATATACACTGAAAAAAATAATGCAACCACTTTTGGCACTTACTTAATCATATTTAGTTACTTTAACAAAATTTTAATGTCCTACACTGCCAACATGAAACAATGTGTGTTAAAGTGATAAAGTAACTAATATGATTAAATAAATGCTAGAAACGGTTGCATTATTTTTTTTAGTGTAGTGTGAAAACTTAGTGTACGTTTGATTGGGTTTTGGTATACGTTTTGAATTTATAGCCCCGGAGAAAACTCTACCAGCCGCCACTGGGTGAAAACATAAAAAAATCATCTGATTTTCCTTCACGCCAAAACAAAACCCTCAGGCCAACTAACGTGCATGTTTACGTCTCCAAAAAATTCATTTCATTTGATGATATAAATATTACCATTAAAAACATGCTATGTTCATTTGTCAGCAGACCTTCATAGGACTTTTCGTGAA
>NW_015157331.1:0-1314 GCF_000732505.1 Cyprinodon variegatus
CTAGCACTAAGTTGCTAACTGGTTAGCAAGATGCTTCCGACAAACCGACCACAACCGAACTTGCTTGCAAACCTTTGCCACAACAATCCCGCCCCCTTGATAAGCGACCAATCACATTCACTTTATTCACTTGTGTAAAGTCAGGCACCACTCGAGAGAATTTGGAAATGCAACGGTTGGAACAGCCGCTTCCTTACGACTTTAAATACACATTGAGAGAACTATAATATTTTTTACTGTTCTGCAGGTAGATCAGCTAAACCTCATCATTTAGCCCTTTGGTTTCCAGGCTTTTTAAGGTTCTTTACTTTTTTTTTGTTTGTCCCTACCCCCAAGATGGATTTGCAGCAGTCTGTCCAATAACACTTTGTATTTTAGCTTTTTTTTATATATATCCTGAAGGCTCTTCTTCACTTCTTTCAGAGGGAACAGGAAATGAGAGTGGGCGAGCTCGGCCCTCGTGGAGCCGGTAATATGGGAGGTACGGGCATGATTCTGTGGATGAAATATTTTTAATGTTTCACTTTTTCATAGACTCACGGTAGGACCTGTAGACTTCACACCAATTTCTAGTTTTTGCATTTCTCATATCCTTTTTATCAAACTGCAAAAGATAAGATGGCAATTTACTTGACATGCGGTTAATGCTAAGCTAACTGAACTACTTTGATGGGTGAAAGTTTTCATCCTGAGCTGCATGCAGAGCAAACTTTCTGCAAGGTGGTATCAAAAATATGGGTTTCCATAATTAAATGCCATTGCATTAAAACAAATACATATTAATATCCAACATGTTTTAAGGGATTGTTTCTCATTTATTGTTTTAAATTGATGTTTCCGTATTTATGTGAAAAAATACATAGAAAGGCTTTGGTTGTGTGTCTGTTTTAAATCAGGGAGCTAAATTGATTTGAGGCTTAACCCAGGATTGCACATCCCCTTTATAAACATGTATCAGTCATACCTCTACGGTTGTTTCAAGGTTGATAAAATACTTTTGTGTGTTTTGTGTTATTATATTTTCTCTGATTCTGTGCTTCCATTTGTTTTTATGCTTTCATTCTGTTTAAAACATCTTTCATCTTATTGTTTTTACACTTCAGGTAAAATCTTCACAGGTGTTATTCAATAAAAATAAAAAATTAAATCTTTTTATTTTGCTTAAACACAAGAAGATTGATGTTTGTGTGCTAAAGAAAGATTAGCAGCTACTTTAACTGACCCTTAAAGGAATAGTACACCCAAAACATGATTAGCCTTCATTTTCTACTCACCCCCATGCTGAACAACACTCTGGAGTACTTTTTTGATATC
>NW_015157332.1:0-1313 GCF_000732505.1 Cyprinodon variegatus
TTACTTCCTAATACTTATTTCCTCGGTTGTTAGCCTGTGATGTTTGGTATGGTTCTTTACATCGTCTTATCTACAAGACACAAGTGTCTGCATATTTTTATGACGCGATTTGAGCCAGATATAGTCCCCAAAATCTCACACAGTCAGCCAGTGACGTGCGCTTTTTACTTGTTAATAAGTCCGGCTGTTGTTCGTTGAGATCACGTAGGCCGTTGCACTTTGTAGCCAAGGAAATAAGGTTTCGAACAAGCCTACATGTGCCTAGGGTATTCAAAGGGGTACCGTGTAAACAGGCTTGCGTCAGAGAGACACAGACAGCTGCGACTGGAGCCATGCGCGCAGCTCCAAGCTGAATGATAGCAACGGCCCTATTTTTTTTTTTAAGTTTGGACGCATTTTTATTACAATGCTTAAAGCTGAAAAAATAAAATAAAATGCAGCTCAGAAAAGGCACTGCTGCTTATTTTAGCTTGAAAATCAGCAGTTTCACTATCTTTTATAGATTTTTATGTTATAGGTGTAAAAATTCTATATTTTGTTATACAAATTCTGGAAAAAAAGGTGGAAATACTAGCTTTATAAATGTTTTGTGGCCATCAAAATGCTTCAGTGTTATTATATGGTTCAAATAGTAAAGCAAAGCATAGTAAAAGCATTTTGCACAATTGGGCACATTTGGAGAGGTTTGGAGACACTGGTGATACAAAGTTCAAAACCCCACAGCTCTGGAACTGTTGTAGCCAGAGATCTAAAAATTTCTGCATTTGTTTAGAACATGTAGAACAAATGTAATAATATTATGAGATATGCCTTTTCTCAAGCATGTCTTTATTACTACTGTTGAAAAAAGACCTATTATTTCCGAGAATAAAAAAAAACAAAACTACTCTGAGTCATGTTTGAACTGATGCAGCTTGGTCTGTGTTCTACTCACCCAATTTATTTTTTTTATAATTTATACATTTAGAAACTAGAGGATTTTAGCTTTCAAATAATGTATTGCACATGTAATTTGGACTTGCAGTTCCTGAGTTATTTGCTTTTCTATTTGGGTATGCAAAATAGGCGAGAATTTCCCAAAATGAGGTGGATGTTAAGAGGCTAAAGTCCCTTCTTGCTATTTAACCATCAATATAAACCCCTTATGAGCTTTTGTATTCACCCTAATTGCAGTCTCCCTCATGCAATGTTTTAAACAAAAACCCACCAACCTGCCCATCCAACCACTATAGACAGGCATACTCTTGTATTATTTGTATACTGCTCCTCTCACATAGAACATGTTCATAGAGATTGCTTTATGAAATCACCAA
>NW_015157333.1:0-1313 GCF_000732505.1 Cyprinodon variegatus
CTTCTGAAGTTTGCAGAAGACACCACTCTCACCGGACTTATCTCTGATGGTGACGAGTCCGCCTACAGGTGGGAGGTTGACCATCTGGCGACCTGGTGCAGGGAGAACAACCTGGAGCTCAACCTTTAGCTGGGAACTTCCTGGGAACTATAATCTCACAGGACCTAAAGTCCCACACCACAAAAGCCCAGCAGAGGATGTACTACCTGCGGCAACTCACAAAATTAAACCTGCCATGGACAGTGATGGTGCACTTATATTCCTCCATCATTGAGGTCATCCTCACCTCCTCCATCACCATCTGGTACGCTGGTGCCACCTCCAAGGACAAGGGCAGACTGCAGCGTGTCATCCAGTCTGCAGAGAAGGTGATTGGCTGTAATCCTCCATCTCTCCAGGATCTGTACGCCTCCAGGACTCTGAGGCATGAAGGGAAGATTGTGGCTGATCCTTTGCACCCCAGCTACAAACTACTTCAGTCACTTACCTCGGCAGGAGGCTGTGGTCCATCAGGACCAAAACCTCATGCACTAGAACAGTTTCTTCCCACCTACTACCAGCCTTATCAACAACGACCAGAGACCTGGTGACACTGACCCTGCCTCTCTCCCTCCACAGTTCAGGACCAAGAAGCCACACCAACGTAGCATATCCAGACCTCCCGCATTACATTAACGCACAGTCTACTGAGTTTATAAGGACCCCCAAACTGATGGAGAGATGGAGCAGGGACCGCCTAATTATAGATATTGTATGAAATTGTGTTCTATCAAACTGGTCCTATAGTCACTATATTACAGATGGAGTAACAATAAGTAACAATGGTAATTTCGCCCTGAGATTATTAAAGTATTTCTGATTCTGATTCCAGGTTTATAAGACATGTGTTAGGAATGAAACGGTGCCCAGCTTGAAAGAGCTCCTGTTTGTCTCTGAATGTGTGCATTGAGACTGAAAGACATCTTCTGCCTCCATTTATCTGTTTACTACAGTGTGTTGAATTGATGTTCATGTGTGTTTAAAGACATTTCAATTAGTGGAAAAAATTAAAGGGGGGAATATAAAAAAAGTCTAATCAACCAAAACTTTTGCGACCCCCATGCAGTACATGCAGAACTTTGAGGCAGATGGGCTACAGCAGCAGAAGACCACACCGGGTACCACTCCGTTCAGCTAAGAACAGGAAACTGAGGCTACAATTTGCACAAGCTCATCGAAATTGAACAATAGAAGATTGGAAAAACGTTGCCTGGTCTGATGAGTCTCGATTTCTGCTGCAACATTCGGATGGTAGGGTCAGAATTTGGCGTCTA
>NW_015157334.1:0-1313 GCF_000732505.1 Cyprinodon variegatus
GATCATTAGATGCACATTGCCTCGTCCTCAGTTTATATATAACTTCAGTTCTATGGTTTTTCTCTTTGGCTCTGAGCATAAATTACTCCTAATTCCCACGCCTCTTTGATTGCAGATCATCAGATTAAAATTGCATCGCCTCACCGAGGCTTGAGTCATTTCTGGCCCCAAACTGGCAGACCACTGACATGCGGTGGTGAGATCATAAATTGGGAACAATGCCCAGACGCCAACTGTATGCACTGTTCTCCGTAACACATTTCCTTATTTTCCCGCGTTGTCTTTCACTTTAAGGGGAATGTCATAAATTAACCATAGTTCCACTCTGCAGCAAAAATGGTCTACATACAGTAGGCAGAAGTGCTTCACTTTTCTCTTCACACAGCTTTTCTACCCACACTGAAAATAAAAATTATGCTTTGTTTTTGACAGAAAAAAAAGGGGATATGATTTCATCAGATGTGACATGCTGTGAAAAAAAGCATATGTTTTCAAAAAGAAGAATTTGGTTTGCACAGAGCATATTCCTCACAAACTCACAGTGCTTGTTAGGTGTGAATAATCTGCAGAAAGAAAAGGCGTTGGAACAACACAGGAAGCCTTGGCATATTATTCAAGGGAGAAAATGGTGTGAGGTGTCAATGCAAGTTAGTGCAGAATTTCATGAGTCAAGCAGGTAAACAACATTTATTCACTTTGACAGCTACATCTACATAATAAATAGGGTGATGAGCACTATTTTGTGTGTCAGTGGCTGTTTAAGTGTGTGTGGATATGAATATCAGACTCCTTTATACCTTTTAATTAGGTATAATCTGCCTCAAGGTTCTCCCAGGGCCTAAACCCGATCTTACTGAATCCATCATTGTCTAATGAGTTTTATACACAGCCTAAGTAGTGGTGTGTTTGTCTATAAGATGTGTGGGAGTTAGTACAGAATCTGTTTGCAAATACAGGAGCGGTATGATTCTCCTGGGAAGTGTAGGCAGTTGCACGTGCCAGGGGTTGTGGTGGGGAAATGTATTTGTCTATTGGCCACACTCCCAAACTATGTTGGTGTGTGATTGTGTTGTTTGTGTGGGAGAAAGTACAGCCCTGAACTCCTGGTGGGACTGACATTACTGCAGTGCTGAGCTAAGGAGACAAAATGAAAGAGCTGAAGAGGAGTGAAGCAATTACACTGGTTCACAAGCTGACAATCATTCCGGAGCTTGCTCGGCTGAAACAAGAGCAGCGACTGAAACGCCCTATGGGGGACAGTGGATGGATGGATGGATGGATGGATGGATGGATGGATGGATGGATGGATGGAT
>NW_015157335.1:0-1312 GCF_000732505.1 Cyprinodon variegatus
AAATGAGGAAATACCTTTCTTAAAACATTGCACTCTGTGTTTCTTGTCTTGTAAACTTCTCAGTTTTTAGTTTTCTCTCTTATACTTTAGTAATTTTCATAGATTTTTCAATAGATTGCTTCTCTTCAGGACCACGAGTAGATATCTGATGAAAGCACTTTGTCTCTTTAATATCACGTCCCCAATCATACAAAACATATTTTACATTTAAATAGCACACAGAGACTAACCTGCTTCCTTTGTTTATTTGTTGTTTGCTGTTCTGTTGGCTGTGATAAGTGGGAATAATCAGCCTGACTTGGAACATCTGCCGAGTCCTCTCAGGAATAAACCTCCTCCTCCTCCTCCTCATCTCTTTCCTCCTGTCGCCTCCCATGCTCTGCTCTCCTGGTTGTTGGTTTCTAGTCCAAACATTATTATTCTGACACTCCATCTGCTAAAATACTGTTCTCACTCATCTAATTATATTTTCTTTTCTTATTTAAGTTTTAGAAATTAATTTCTTGTCTTTTAACACACAAACTTTAATGTCATATTTTGATTCTATATAAAGGCATTAATATGTTACCATTATGGGTGAACCAGCCTCTGCAGCTACAGGTGAAACAGCTGCAGGTAGCACCTGCAACCACAGTAAAGATTTTTAATGAGCTTTATTGGCAAAGTTTGTTCCTACAAAGAATTTCACTTTGATCTCACTCATCATCAGCATCAGTTAAAACAACAACCAGAACATAGAAAAGCAGTTTATAGGTTTGGCATGAGGACATTCAAACGTTCCTACAGTTGCTGCACCAGAGAAACTAAACTTTGGACTCATTTTAAGCAAATATCAAGGACTCCTACATCTCTGCAGGGAGACCTCCTCATGGGAAATCAGATCATTATCTTGTTTTACTTTGCTTTAAGCCAATTTATAAGAGACGACCTGCGTTAAAAGAACTGTAAGGAGATGGTCACAGCAGCTGAAGAAGCCCTGCTAGGTTGTTCTGAGGCTACAGACTAGAGGTGGGCGATACGGTGGAATTTATAATCGATACGATACAAACACAGGGTTAGTATCGCCAATATCGATATAATACCCACACTTTTAACATTTAAGCTTTATATATCATGTAACTGTTGAACTTTCAGTCTTTCTGTGATTTTATATTTTATTAATGTGCTATCATAGTATTTTTTCCTAAGCTACCTCATATTTATCTTTCAATCCAATTGTTGCTTTAATTCTATAAATGTCCCCATTGGGGGATAAATAAAGGAGTAGCCCACTTAGATAAAATGTTTTAATGGGATAAATGAACTGGGTTCT
>NW_015157336.1:0-1312 GCF_000732505.1 Cyprinodon variegatus
TGACGTCACGGTGCGGTATCGGCTGTTGATCAAGTCCCAGTGCTGTATCTGGTGTTTGTCACAACGCGCTATTATCCAAGTCATCTTGAAAAAATCCTTCTTCCAAATGTTGGCTACATATTATGTGTTTTTCCTCTGGCCAGAAGTTTGATGGCAAATCCTCCCTCCTCAAGTTGGCAATCAAACGACGAACCCGTCCGTGGAAAATAATGAATCGTAAAAGGTGAAATAACTTTTTTTTTTCACTTTTACCCGATGTATTGCAACATCCAACTGTCATTGTCAGTTTCACTATAGCTCTGGTGAATTTCAATGGTGAAGTCCTCTGGAAATCTTCAATAATTGTTGTTGATTGCAGATGTGTCTAGTAGTCTAGTGTCTATTGATTCTGCTTGTAAAGCGGGGAGAATGGCGCTAGGCTTACCGCACGTGACGTCACTGCTGGAAGACGGCAGGAGGAAGGGGTTACTATATTTGGACAAAAATGGCCACTGCCGGACTCTGTGATCACAACGAAAAACATTGTTTTTATTGTTTTCCCTGATTAACGCTAAATTCATAACAGCGAACGTATTAGTTTTAGGTATAAAGAATGACCCATTGATTATTCCTTGCTGAGTGGACTTTTCCTTTAATTCTAAGTGAGATGTTTCTTCATCAGCCCACTGTGTAGACAGGAAGGTCTTTTGCTCTTCAGGTCAGGGAGAAGAGCAGCAGCAACACCTTGAAACTCGTATCTGAGACGAATGTACCTCACTGACGTTCTGTCAGGACTTCACCTCAGTAACACCATCATTAGTCACTCTCTACTTCAAAGAAAAGCTTCTGCAGCTGATGCTCGGTAAATCAGCTCCTTTTTATTAGTATGGAACGTCTGCAGAGATGTATTGCACACGTCTGAATCCTGAAGCACGGATGAAAAACATACGGCTGCTGCTGAAATTCTGAGCCATGGAGAGAAACTTGGTAAGGAACGAGAGACGAATCATTTGTGTCTGAGCGAACATGTGTCCGACACACAGGTTTTATTAAAGACCTCAGCACTCAGGACCAGAGTCAGGATCTGCAGCATTCTTCAGACGCTCAGAGGAAAAAAAGGAAAACAACGTGAGACTTTGCTCATGGTAGCATACACCAGAAGCTTCTGGCATATCAGCATCAGTCCCATTAGAAGAACAGGGTCCATATTAATAGGCAAAAATATTCCCGCCGTGCTGATGTTTGCTTGTGGATTTTACATATGATTCACATGTTACATGGGTTTCACGTGTGATTTTCACATGTGAAATCCACAAGTATATTAAATGTATTA
>NW_015157337.1:0-1312 GCF_000732505.1 Cyprinodon variegatus
ACATTTGATTCAGAGTATCACAGGGTTCATTCCCCTCCTATCCCAACTGCCTCACCGGATTTTCATATATACACACACACCCACACACACATGCACATATATATATATATATATATATATATATATATATATATATATATATATATATAAAACAAGTAGACAAATGACACAAAGCAAGTTCAAAAGTTACAATTTTCAGCTACAGAGAAAAAAGAATCACCTCTCAGGTTAGAAAGAAAATTTGCAGTGAATATAAAAAAAATTGTAGTAAAAATTTGCATTGTTCAAAGAAGTACAAAGGATAACAGTATAAAGTTTACAGACCTGAAAAATGTTTTTACTTTATCGCACTTCATCAAGAGATTCTCGTGCACTCTTTGTCTTTGGGAACATAACAATCTGCAAGACACATATTAAGCGAATTATAAATTGCGCAAATGATTCTTGCTCTGATCCAGTGTTGTCAGATCAGCACACCCCGTCAGACCAGCATACCCATATTCAATACGCATATGCAAGATGTCAGATTTGTGTTTATCCCTTTACTTTTGTATGAAAAATACAACTTTTTTTTACATGAGTATAGGGATACACACCCATTGAAGTAGTTTAAAGTGTATTTTTCATACAAAACATAAGGGATAAAGGGGTTTTGACTATGGGTATGCTGGTCTGACAGGGAATGATCATCTGACAGAACACCTTTATAACCATTTTTTCCCCCAGTACATATTGAGCCTTTCGGGAGCAGCGGAAATGCTCAAATCAAACAAGTTAGAAGAAAGGATCTGCAGAGGCGCTCCTTTGTGCATCTAGTAATCATCTGTCTGTCAGTGAATAAGTTCTGCTCTCCAATAGCATCATGGAAACATGGGAGACATTGTTCAACAATAATGTTATTTTACGTAAAGTCTTTCTGCATCCCTCTGCCTGCTCTCTGTCCAGGAGGCATCCAGTGCTGGCCTCCCAACTGAGCTTATCCAACCACTTCCTTTCAATTGCACATAAGCTGCTGCTTTAACAAATTTCATAATAAAAGGTGGCATTACCCACAGTTTGTCAAGACAGAGAGGGAATATGTAAGTACATTTCTGATTTCTGATCATTTTGGGTTTGAATGAGAGGTTTAGATAAGTGAGAAAGTTTCCTCTCAGAAACGGGCTCCACTAGCAGATACCTACTGTATAGAAGAAAACTGAATAGATCAAACTATACAGATGGGGATCCATATACAGTCAAGAATCTAAATACTCCTTTTGATTGGCTAAAGTCCATATATATATATATATATATATATATATATATATATATA
>NW_015157338.1:0-1312 GCF_000732505.1 Cyprinodon variegatus
TTGCTAGTTGTTGTTTTAAGGCACTGTTCCCTTAAAGTCGTAGGGAAGTAATATTTAAATTTCAAATCCTTCTGGCTTAAACATGTATGTAAATGTACTCTTTATCAGACCATGTTGTCCCAAAAGTTAGAAAATTTCTATTTAAAAAGAAATCCTGTCCTAAAATCTGTGTTTTTTTCAGTTATTTTATGCAGGCCTGTTAGTTATACGTCAGCTTGTACACCTAAATTCGGCCAGTCGGATATCAACGGTCATCTGTCAATCAAATTTTTTAGGTCATAGCATCTTGATTCATATGTCGCAGGTAATATACGCAACGGTTGAAATAAGAAATCAGAATCCTTTCAATTCCCATTGAGTTACGTCCCAGTGTTCAAAGGGATGGACGTCTGTGTCTTCGGCAGGCGTAGAGCTAACAGAACTGGCAGCGTTGCGAGGCAAGGGCTCAAACATGTACAGCTGTAAACCTTCTACACCAAACCAAGCTTCTGCTGCCCTGGCGTCCTCTTCCACAACAATTCCGTAAAAATTCAAAAAATATCCACTGGACTTGGTTTTCAAGATTTGAAGACGTTTCGCCACCTCTCCAGGAAGCTTTCTCAATTCGAATTTGAGAAAGCTTCCTGGAGAGGTGGCGAAACGTCTTCAAATCTTGAAAACCAAGTCCAGTGGATATTTTTTGAATTTTTACGGAATGACTTTGACCTGGATGACTGAGAACCTTCATCAGCATCTTCCACAACAACTTTGTCCCCGCTTTTCTCCTCTAAATAAAAAATGTACAATGGAGGAGACTTATCCACGACCCCCCTCACAAAACTCTCCTCTTGCATGTTTCCGCTGTCCATAGCGTTCCTTGACAGTGACGTTTCTACGTCACCAATTTAGTGCTACTTGGTCCCAGTGGAATTTCCCATTGGGAACCTACTAGCACTAAGTTGCTAACTGGTTTGCAAGATGTTGTAGACAAATCAGCTACAACCAAACTTGTTGCGAACCTTCCACCATAACAATCCTGCCCCCTTGATAATCAACCAATCGCATTCGGTTTATTCACTGTAAAGTCAGGCACCATTCTGGAGAATTCGGAAGTGCAACTGTTGGAACAGCCGCTTCCCTACGACTTTAAAAAGAAAAATAGGTGACACTTTTTACTTTGTACTGCATGAGTATCCACTTTTTTTAAGACCAGAAGTATTTCCAGATATAAATTTGCCTTTCCTGTATCTAAAGGAGAAGTATAGGAGCCATCTTTAGCCAACTGACCAAGATTGAGCAGCAACAGGTGGGGAGGGCCATTGCTACTTTGTTG
>NW_015157339.1:0-1311 GCF_000732505.1 Cyprinodon variegatus
AAATAAAGCTTTCTTAACAAATTAGACCAAACATTAACAATGAATGGAAGGAGCAGAGTTGTGCAAAATGACAATCCTGCAGATAATGAATAAATGATTAACTAGAACTGGAGTTGTAGTTAATTATTTAACTTATTCAAAATCGGAGATGAAATCTATTTAGTGTTCTTAGTTGAATAATTGTAGCTCTAATTCGCTTACTTACCAGGGTTTATGCCTTTCACCTCTGGCAGCTTGTAACAATAGACGAGTTCTCAACCACGTGACCACATGCAGTTATTTTATTTTATTTTATTTTTTTAATTAAACAGTGTCCTGTGTGGCAATAAGAATAATTGTCTTGATGTCAAAGAGAGCCCAACAGATTTTGCTTTCACAAGTGGAGCAGTATGGCTATCGCCATAGTGTTCCTCTTGATTTATGCATATAAATAGCTTTATTCTAATTATGCAGGGAATTTTACAGATTATATGGACACTGTAATGTAAGTAGAACAGGAAAGGAAAAACAGAAAAAAGTAGAAAAGATGAAAGAAAGAGGAGATAATATAAAACCTTTTCAGTCTGCTTCATCACCTGCAAAGAGATGTAAATAGAACAGCACAACCAACGGATATGGTACGAGACATACAAAAAAGTAACACCTATATACCTTCGCTGAAGTAGTATTATTTAATCTGACATGTACTCTGTGTTACCTGAAGATAAGAACACGCGGTTCGGCCTCAGCTCGGTGTGGGTCCGTCTCAGCAGGGGGTCCGTTCTCGGAAGAGTGTTGGATCAGTCTAATGCTACAGCAGAGGAACTTGACAGGCTTTAGGGGTCGAGGAAGGTTTACTTCCGGCTATCAAGGCAGAAGTGTCCTCCTGCAGATATGCCGTGACTCAGTAGTGAGGTCCTCACAAAGGGGGGAAATTCCACACAGCTTTCAGCTTCTGATTTCCCAGTCTCACCCAGTTCCATGGGCGCTATGCATGATGGGACACGCGATCCGTGACTTTTGACGCAGGAAAAAGAAAGCTACTTCCAGCTAGCTTTCTTTAGCATTTCACGTGAAACGGGCCTCTCCTTGCAGGCGTTGGAACCCAGGGGAAAGAGGTCGATTCAATATTGCGCTCTGGATTTAAACCTTGAATGACATAAGGGTATTTCCTGCTGGGATTCCAGCCGTCCTGTCAGCTGATTGGTCCATGACTGTCCTTTTGGCTGGAAGTTTCCGGAACCAGTCTTTGTTCTCTTTGTGAAAAGGGGAGGGGGCTGGTTTGAAATGGTTCATCAAATTGATTTGGCTCCATTGTGGCACTATATATTC
>NW_015157340.1:0-1311 GCF_000732505.1 Cyprinodon variegatus
TGAGGAAAAGGTCAAATTGAGCTAATTTCCAATAAAGAAATTAAAGTATGTTAGCTCAAATATTATTATTGTCTCTTTATAGAGAAAAATAATTGCTGTTAATAAATAAATGCTGTTAAGTTCTGATCTTAAAGAGAATTTGGCATAGTTTAAAACCGCAATAGCAGAATATGACAGGGCCAAAATCTCTGAGCTGTATGATGTACAAATTGGACATGCATGTAAAATAGTTATATATTTATGAATATTGATTGCAATGATCTAAATTTAGTTTTATAAAGTCTTTACATTTTGTGAGACAAGGAAAGTAGATTGCATCATTACTGTTGATCTGGATTTTTTAATGTATACAGGAAGAGATGAGACTGACGAATAAAGAATTGGGGAAAAAATGAAAACAGGTGATTTATATAACTCAAGGTTGGAAATTATCTTAACTAACATCCCAATACAATCACTTTTAAACTCTGAGCAATACATTTAAAGCAGGGAAAAATTAAGTTTAAAAAAAATATACTTTACCCCAAACCCTTCTAAGTTAGCTTGTTGTCATGGAACTTCGTCTTCTTTTTATATTGTTAAAGCAGACAAGTACAATTAAACCCTGGGTAGAGTTTGGCAAAAGCTGCACCTTTTCATTTATGAGCTTATGACGAAAAGGCCTTTTATATGCTGCTACTCTCAATCAATTGGCCGGCGTGGAGAAAGTATATAGGGATTGTTATAAAAAAAAAAAACAATTGACCCATGTGAACCTGTGACAAATACCGCGGCAAGGGACCTGGTTTGAAATCGCCTTCAAACGTCTCTGCTCCAATCGGCATACGGTCAGAACATCAGACCTGTGTCGACCCCCTAATTTAAGTGAGTGCAATGAACAGACATCACAAAATTACGTCTGATCTAACAAGCCAAAACAACTCTGCTTACATTCAATAAACATGGCGTAGCACTGGTGAGAGGAATTCAGACCGACAAAAGAGCCAAATAATAAAGCACACTTCCTACCTCCTGGCGTCCTTCCATGATGCTCTCCCAGCATGATGACGTCACCAGAGATGTAGCAGTGTTGGGATAGGGCCCACGCAGCTTGCCAGTATGGCGTCAGACCCAGCTTTTTTTTTTTTTGCCAATGGAAGGGAGCCATGGGCCGATTGTTAGCAGGTCGACCCATGTTCGAAAAACCCACGATAATCCGCCAGTTTCAGTGGGAAAAAGGCTTCATAGAGACTTTGTGATCTCAAGATGCTCTTTGGAGGAGTTGCATATGTTAACACTGTAGTACTTTGCATCATTCTTTAGCTTGTTCTA
>NW_015157341.1:0-1311 GCF_000732505.1 Cyprinodon variegatus
ACAGACTGCGTTTTGAATGCATGTTTGAAGTCATATGGATTAAAGGAGCAACAAATGATCGGGAAGATTAGGAAGAAAAAAAACAGGTTATAAGAAACTGTTGTGACACTCGCACCAAACAAATCCCATTGAAAAGGATTACCACCATGTTGACATTATTTCCAATGATATCACCTGATATATATACGGTTTGTACTCATCCATAAAAAAACAAACTACTTCTTAGATCTACCATTAGCTGCAACATTTCTGGTTTATTTTCAGTGGAATTATGCTCTATAAAGGCTACGACCCTCTGCTGTCAAAAAATATAAACCTCCTCTGCTGCTGCTCCCAGCCCCTCCCCTCCCTTCCCTCTTTTCTCCGCCGTGACTCATAGCTGAGGGGGGAGAAAAACATCAGGATTAGGTTCTGTGCCTCTAATCACTTAACTCCTCACACCTGATGGCACACTATTAACTTTGACTGTCTCCAGTGACCCCGCGGGTCGTTGCCCATCACATCAAGTTTTTATTAGGGAATTTTCTTCATCATTAGCCATGGCCTGGAAACGAGCCATTAATATTCATACTGGCAAACCAAAATGAGGTCCCACTGATTTTCCATCATCCAGGCTATCTGCACAGCTGCTGCCGTTAACAATCACCGCAGTGCCGCACATTCGCCACGTATCATTACGGTGCTCCATAGAGCCTTTTTTTATGGTGCCGCCATGATGGGAAGTGAAAGCAAGGTGGGGGAAAGAATACTGTGCGGCTTGTAGCCGTCTGAAAGAAAGTGGTTCACTCTGCCAACAACCTGCCTAGGAGTTATGCCTTTACCAGCACAGTTGGAGCTAACAAGCTCTGCCAGGTACACAGCTCATATATGCAGAGCTTCCTCTGCTCTTACATTAAAGAACATGCTGTTTGTGAGGTGCGCGGCAAGGAAAGTGTTGCTTTGAAGAGGTACGAGATGCCGCCATATCTAGAGATTAGGCACGGCTTGGTTAGAAAGCAAAGCTTTCCATTTCCAGTATCACTGGATGGCTTTCCAACATGGTCAAATTAAACTGCTATGCTAAAGGGGTTAAATATATATGATAGCAATGTGTCAAGACCAGCATCTTTATTAGGTACATTAGTTTAAATACACAAGTCAGGAGTTATTTGGCGACAGCATCAAACGGAGGAATATCTGGTTTATAGACGAGGAAAACATTTTTGATGACTGGTTAAATTGGATCAACATGGCTTTTTGATTTTAGATTTATAAACAATAGAGCGAAAATAAAAATCTACAACACACATGTCAGCATATGAATGTGTTTAC
>NW_015157342.1:0-1311 GCF_000732505.1 Cyprinodon variegatus
GGGATTTCGGTGTAACCATCAACATATACCGAATCGAAACCGAACCGAAAACCGATGACCACGAAACGGTGAATCGAACCGAACCGTGGATTTTCAAACAATTTTCTGTTCTCCTGAAAAGTCACACTTATTCAGCACCATATGTTGTGAAATGTCCTGTCTGGCAATGTTGCAATAAGAATAATTGTCTTGATGCCAAAAAGAGCCCAACAGATTTTACTATCACAAGTGGAGCAGTATGTTGTTTCATGCATATAAATTGCTTTATTATAATTATGCAGGGAGCTTTACAGTTTATATGGACACTGCAATGTAAATAGAGCAGAAAAACAGAAGAAGAAAAAGGAAAAGAGAAAAGATGAAAGAAAGAGGAGATAGAAAGGAGACAATGACAAAATATTTCATTGTCTAATTTCTATCATGTAAACAGTGGAATAGAAAAGTTTTTTAAAGGAAGCAGCACATACCAGGGTTAGACTGAAATGAAAATGGTCTCTAGTTTGAATATTTTTTATCTTTTATAAGTGATAAGTGTGATAATCCTACTGAAATGAAATTCTCATCTATTTTAAGACATTTTGCATTTTTTTCCAGCTCCTCAGCAGAGTTGCCGAGATCCGTGTTTAAGCTGTAGTTGAGAAATCCGAGCGCTTCTCCTCAGTGTCCTGCAGGTGTCAGGGAGGCAATGGAGGACGGCGGCAACTACAAAGGAGTTCCTTGTTGGTCGAACTCTGCAGAATTTTAATGCAAACAAGCAGCTCTGATAGTTGTTTCAGATTTTAAAGCATGTGACAGGTGAATATTAGCCTTTAACCTACACAGATTTGGACTTTTTTATATAATAAATTAGGGAATATGTTTTCATGTTAAGCTTTTTTTTTTTTTTGCATGAGGTAATTTTATGCTGATTTTCTCTTTTTTTTAATGACTGCTTGGCAGGAAGGGAGAGAAGAACAGAAGGAAAGAGGGAAATAAAGCAGGAGGTAACGAAGGAGCAGGAGTGGAGAAAAGACAGCAGAGATTGACCGATAAAGGCAAGGCAAGGCAAGGCAAATTTATTTGTATAGCACATTTCAGTACAAAGAAAATGCAAAGTGCTTTACATGATTAAAATATAGGAAAATAAAACAGAATCAAAGCAAGTAGGAAAAAAAAATAAAACATGCAGAAACAAGACAGAACGTTAAAAACAGTTGGACTAAAGAAAATAAAAAAGTTGAACTAATGATGTTTCAGTTGAAGACCCGAGTGGTCTGGAGGGTTGATACACTGATAGCAAGTCTGTGATGTATTTAGGTGCTAAGCCATTCA
>NW_015157343.1:0-1310 GCF_000732505.1 Cyprinodon variegatus
CCTCAAAGACCTCCACCCAACTGTGACACCACCAACGTTTTTATATATCATCTTCACCTGCTGACAGGTGATTGCACCTAAATAGAATACATGGATTCACTACCTACCATTCAAGCAGTAAACTAGTTTCCCCTCTGTAATGTTCTCCTCGTTTGAACAGACTATAGTAGGCCTTTTAGATATTTGTTTTTCTGAAAAGGTATTTTTGAAATCTGAAATACATTTTTTCCTTGTCAAAAGTAACTTTTTAAACAAAATTAGATTATTCAATTCTAAAATATGTTGGGCCTGCAGGATATCCATGTTTTTGGTTATGTTTTATTTTCCCTAGATTGAAAAATAAATAAATATAAAAAAGGCTGGCAAACAAGGTGAAATGATGAATATATTAAATCCTGAATTGACTTCATATCCAGTTGTACCATAAGCTTTGCTAAACATATTCTATAGGGCAGCCAGGATGACGTATACCTAACTTCACTAACATCTGCTTTGCCTTTTCTTTTCCCTTTAGCAGCCGCCCCAAAGTAGAAAACACCCACTTATTAAATATTAAAATAATAAAATATCGAGTTTGATTTAAGGCATGGGAATTCATCTTACCATATAAATAGATTTGTGGTTAATTTCAGAAATAAATGCATCTATAAACTGTTTCCTGTAAATATTTTCCTATTCATTTTATAGGATTCTGAATATATATTTATTTTAGAGACATTATCATTGAGTGAAAATATACTTGCTTTATACCAGTTTAAATCCAAGCCTTTGCTTGTAATTAATTAGTCATGCATTTTAAACCACTAATGCAGCATCAAACAAACCTATACCAGCTTTTGACTCACAGGTTCCAAATATAAAGGTTAAAATAAGCTTTAAAAAAAAGCTTATGACTTTTCTGAATTTTTTATTAGCATAAAGTCAGAGTATGCTGGTGAAGATTCAGATCATTCCAGAAATAAAGTTAAAAACAATTTAAAACTTGGAAAACACAGTAAAGTGGTTTGTTTTTAACTTTTTTGTTGGAAAGTCAGAGTAGCTTATACGCAAAACTTACAATTAGAAGCTATCTTACATAGAAACCTGAGGGAAGCATTAAAGTATATTTCTACTCTTCATTGTTTAAGTGAAATTAACCCAATGCTTGTTTGGGCATAAAATAAATGTATTCCCAAAATGTGTGCAGAAATAATCATTCTCCCCCATTCCTGCATAGATACACACACAGGACCATCAGCCCATTTCATGGACTGGAATCTCACTGTCTGCACTTTATATACACACTACATTTATAAATCTGCTTCATTTTT
>NW_015157344.1:0-1310 GCF_000732505.1 Cyprinodon variegatus
AGGGATGCTGCAGACGGGCTAAAAGTAGCCCTGGCTGCCATTACCCTCGGAGGTAAATAGGCCATATAGTGACGCTTAAAAGTATAATATTCTCAAATGATCTTAAAACATACCTTTATTGAACAATAGCAACAGAAAAGAGAAATTTTAACTTAATGCTCTGAGCTCCGCAGCGCTGCAACTGTCAATGTCAAGAAAGGACAAGTCTGCTCTGATGCATGCTGGGTAAAGAGGGAGGGGCCAGAACAACATCGGCTCTCAGTCTGCTATTCTGGTGAATTAGAACAGTAGTAGGGCTGAGGTTGATGACGTTTCACGAGAACGCACAAGTACACATACCCCCTGTGCTACAGAGCTACAGCCAAGCACATGGGGTGTCACTGTGTTGCCATAGTAACGACTGCTTTTCTTTTCTGTTGGAGGAATTTCCCTCATTTTCATATGACGGAGTATTAGGGTCAGGCTACAGATTTTTTTTCTAGTCATAAAATTACAAGAATAAATACGTAAAATTCCGAGAATAAATTCATAACATTATGAGAATAAAGTCGTAAAATTACGAGAATAAAGTCATAACAGTACGAGAATAAATTCATGAAATTACGAGAATAAAGTCGTAAAATTATGAGAATAAATTCATAACAGTACGAAAATAAATTCATGAAATTACGTGAATAAATTCATGAAATTATGTGAATAAAGTTGTAACATTATGAGAATAAAGTCGTAAAATTACGAGAATAAAGTCATAACATCACGAGAATAAAGTCGTAAAAGTACGAGAATAAAGTCGTAAAAGTACGAGAATAAAGTCGTAAAAGTACGAGAATAAAGTCGTAAAATTACGAGAATAAAGTCGTAACATTATGAGAATAAAGTCGTAAAAGTACGTGAATAAAGTCGTAAAAGTACGAGAATAAAGTCGTAAAAGTACGAGAATAAAGTCGTAAAATTACGAGAATTCATAAAATTATGAGAATTCATAAAATTACGTGAATAAATTCATAAAATTATGTGAATAACATAACATTACGAGAAAAAAAGTCGTTAAATTATGATTGCAATTACGATATTTGATCGTTTATGTCTTTATTCTTGAAATAGAAAAAAAAAAAATCTCTAGTCTGACCCTAATGCTCTGCTACGGTGGCTGAGAAGTGCAAAACACATTTACAATTCAAAAACACATTAACAAATAAAAAACAAAATAACATTTGAAGAAACAAAATTATATTTTACGAAACAATTTATTTTTGAAAAAAAGTTACAATTTTTAAAAACACATTTACATTTTAGCAAACAAATTTACA
>NW_015157345.1:0-1310 GCF_000732505.1 Cyprinodon variegatus
AGATAGATAGACAGACAGACAGACAGACAGACAGACAGACAGACAGACAGACAGACAGACAGACAGACAGACAGACAGACAGACAGACATGTTTTTAAATAAATTACATAATAAAAAAATCTTGGTATTTTTTCTGCTTGCAATAAAGAAGTAAAAATCCTTAATCGTCATATATTTTTGATTGTATTTTTTGTACTAAAGTAGTCAGACAGTTATAAATCCCATCATTTCAGTTAGATGCAATGGGAAACAAAAAAAAAAGACAAATTAGAAAATGTGTTAATTTTACAAACAGCATCTTTTAAATAGATTTCTTTATTTTGTGTTCCATTGACATCTTGGGTCCTTAGGCCAGACCCTTCAAGCTAATGCCTACTTTAAAAGTCACTATGGATAAAAGCGTTCGCTAAATGCATTAACAACAATAAACAATTAGTTTGATCATGGTAATTTCTGAATGCATGTATTGCAAAACTTCAAAAGCTAAAACAGTAAAAAGTCCATAACACTCTCATAGCCTCAGATAATGGAGGTAGACTTTCTTACTCTTTGCAAATATTTCACTATATCATTTAATCAGACAATAGTCATTTTTGGGTCTCATGTCAAAAAGTCTGGGCACCAGTTAATGGATGTAAAACAAACACATCTTAATGAGAAGATGTGAACAAACTGGACAAATTGAAGGTGTTTAAAGTGGGATTTTGGTGTTTAATAAATACATCTGATCCCAGTATTTTCTTATGAATATCTTTGAGCAACCCTAAGGAACCAATTCCTGTTAGTTCTCATGTGTTTTGTTTACAACCAATCACACTTTTCCAAAAACTAAATGAAAAAATATGATTTTATTTTCTACCAGCTAAGCATGTATTCTTTAAATATAATTGAAATGTAGTCAGCTGTTTGGTAGGAAAAGGATGTATAAAATCACTGTAGGTGAAAAACAAAACAAAAAATAAATAAACAGCATTTACTTTAATTAATTAACATTGTTTAAGAAACAGTTCAACCTGCCTTGAGTCAAAGTCGATGGAGTGAAAGATTCATGTCTAACACAATATTACATCAATAGGGTACTAACATACTGGGTATTTTGGCTTTGGTTGACATTCAGAAATCCTCTAAGACAGATTTAATAAATATTTTTAATCAGAGGCGTAGCCAGAAAATCCTAATAGGGGTGGCCAGTCAATAACCAATGGACAGTGAGGGGTGGCCGAAAGGCACCAGAACCTCAGGGTCAATCTACACTGTTCCAACAGGAAAATTAACAAGCACAACATCCATATTTTCTAAATACAAACTAA
>NW_015157346.1:0-1310 GCF_000732505.1 Cyprinodon variegatus
TTTGGTCTGGAACATGGAAACCCTCTAAAGCACATTCCAAAAGTTAAAGTTAAACAATCCACTGGACTTTGTTTTCCAAGTGTGATGATGTTTCGCTTCCCACCCAGGAAGCATTCTTAATTCAAAATGTCTGGATTAGTGTTTGAGTTCCAGGCTTTTATAGAGCAGCCCAACAAAGCCTTGTAATGGACTGGGGTTTGGGGGTTTTATCTTTAGGACGCACTGAGTGGGGATGCTGAGCCTTTTGGATAGAAATGTTTCAAGTGTGAGAATAGTGGGAATAAACTAGTCAAAGTGAAGATTTCAGCTGAGAGATGCTCCAACAACAGATGTTCTGCACTCAGAACTGGAAGCTAAAGGCACCGTTGTCCGAAATGTGTTTACAATCAAATCAATTCAGCATTTCCAAAAAAGTTAAAAGACAATTCACTGGACTTTGTTTCCAAGTTTGAAGACGTTTCTCTTCCCATCCAGGAAGTTTTTTCAATCCAAAATATCAGAAATAGCGAATTGTGAACCTTCTGGTCCTGGACAAAGAAGACAGGTGGTTTGAGAGGCGTGTGAAGGAAGCCATCTATGTTAGGAAAAAACAACCTTAAACACAGGGGTTGGACTGAGATTTCAGCTTTCAAAAACCTACAATGCAGCGAAAAATCTGATTCCTTCCTGTTATCATCGTAACCTCCAACCCCTTTACAGGAGAGCAGAAGACCTCGCCTGTTCAGCCAGGCCAACAATTCCCTTTAACGACCCCCTTTCAGAGACATAGACAAGTATGGGGCATTACAAAGAACCCAAATAACCCCCATTCCAAAGGGGGGGGGGACCCGTTCATCTGTTTCTATTTGCATGTTTTCTAAACAAAAACAAGGCTTTGTTGGGCTACTGTATAAAACCTGGAACTCAACACTATTGCTGACATTTTGAATTGAAAAAGCTTCCTGGGGCGTGCAGGTGGCGCAGTGGTTAGCTCTCACGACCTATGTATGGTGGCTTTAGTACTCGACGCGGCCGACTCGGCTTTGAATCCAACCTATGGTCCTTTGCCACATGTCTCTTCCCCTCTCTCATACCTGCTTTCCTGTCAGCCTACTGTCGAAAAAACAAGCCACTAGTGCCGTTAAAAAAATAAATAAAAATACAAATCTCCCTGGATGGGAAGAGAATTCAGTACCATCACATTTTGCAAAGAAACAACGGGACAGAAATGATTGACGGAGAACCATCAGATCAATACTGACTGTTCGTCTCCTTTACTTGAAGCTACAAACAAGAGGATTAAGGAGGATTTTTCCCTGTAGTTGATTTAG
>NW_015157347.1:0-1310 GCF_000732505.1 Cyprinodon variegatus
ATAGCTCAGCCATGCTAACTATAAGGTTTATAACAAAGGAAGGTTTAAGCCTAGCCTTAAAAGTAATCAGGAGTCTACCCCATGGCCTAAAACTGATAGTTGGTTCCACAGGAGAGCAGCCTGATCAGAAAAAGAACTTTTGAATTTTGTTTAAAACAAAATCTGGAATAATTGGAGGGATCATACAAAGCCTTGAAGAAAAAGTATTTTCTCTGGAATTCAGAAACAATTTAAGCTAAGAGAGAGTCAATAAAACGTATAAGGTAGGTTATTTTTCAGAATAATGCTCAAGCTGAACAAGTTCCGTAAAACAGGAATGGCTTTAAGTTCTGACTTAAAGTTATGTGCTTACTGTATTTGGTGAGATTTAGCTTTCAAATGTAAATTATGAAAGTTACTATTATGTAGATATATAAATGCAGTTTTTGCATCTTGTATATATGTATATGTCGATACACAAAAGACAGTATCTATTTTTCCATACTGCTGAGTCTTTAGATTTGTTGATTGAAAATGGTATGAAGGGTAGGTGGATATAAGCCTTCTCCTTTATGGTAAATCTTCCATTTACAGTATAGTTTTTCATTCTTTTTATTTTGTAATATTGTAAATTTACCAGAACAAAACAAACCAAACCTTAAAACTGTCATGTTCCTGGTTCTGTTATGTTTTTTGTGAGTTTTCAGTTTCGCGTTGATTCATGCTTTTCTTTATTTTCTAGCTTTATTGGTGTTTTCTGGATATATTTGAGTTACCGGTATTTGGTTTGTCTTTGCTTGCCCTCTGGTGTTGGTCTCTTTTTCCCTAACCCCCCTCTGGAATGCTCTGTTCACACCTGCTCCCAATCAGCTCATTAGTCCTGTCTTTGTTCAGTCTCACATAAATACTCTCTCTGTACAGTTCCTCAGTGCTGGTTCCTCATCTTTCCCTGGTTCTTCATGCTTGTTTTCCCTGGTGTCTCCAAGGTTCTGCTTTTTTCTTTTCTTTTCTTTCTTTTTTTTTTTTTTGTACTTATGTTGGATTTTTGGATTCCTGCCTCCGTTGCCTGTAAGAACACCCCATTAAAACTACAAACCTCAACCAAACATTGACAAAAACACATTAAAACAAAAAACTCTTTTTTTTTTTTTTTTTCTTTATTTAAACCTAATGTTGGATGCAAACAGAGTTGTTAAGGTAAAGGCTATATGGTGAAACAGCAGCATGTTATGCTGGTATCTCCAGCACTATTAAGAACTTTTTAAGACAAGGCAGTTTGACCTTTAAAGGACAGAAAATTGTTAGTTTGGTATCCCAGGTACTTAGAGATT
>NW_015157348.1:0-1310 GCF_000732505.1 Cyprinodon variegatus
TAATATTCTTGTAATGTATCACTACTCCTACTTGAATAAAATGTCTAACTATTGAGTCCTCTGTGAGTCATTTGAAGTATTCCAGAGTCAGGTAAACATACTGTAAAACAGAAGATATTAACATTGGAAATTTGTTACCCTGGCCTAACATATATACAGTTCTCACAGTAAGGCTTGGTTTTCCAAGTTTTATGTTAAAAGGAATTGGTTAAAGTATTTTAATTCAATTCAGTTTATTCCTATAGCAGCAATTTAAAACATGTCATTTCACGGCGCTTTATAGTTCACCAGATCATACAGTCAAATTAATTAAAAGTTTTCTATCTAAGGAAAACCAGTTGATTGCATCGACTCATTGACTCAAATACAATCTCTCACACTAAGCATGCGTGTAGCGATAGGGGAGAGTAAAAACTCTTGTTGAACAGAAAGAAACCTCCAGCAGAACCAGCCTCAGTGTGAGCGGCCATCTGCTGAGGCCGACTGGGGTTAAAGGAGACAGAAGCAGATACAAAAAGCAGCTGTAAAAGGCGGCCCCATCCAGGAAACACACAGCCAGGCAGATGAGCTCCGAGCCAGCTCCCATGTCAGAGGATGAAGAGAGAAATCCAGTTAGTCACCATCAGAGAAACAGGACTACACTGAAAAACAGCAACAGACCAGATGAAGCTACGATGAGAAAAAGCAGAGAGAGCAGAAGGTCAGAGATTATAGATAATATTTTTTTTCGTTTTATATATATATATATATATATACCCTTGATCAGAGAGGAGAGTTTCCAACCTGTCCTGCTGTCTGCTCTGAAAGGTAGATAATGATTTAACAATATATGTCTAGAACTGTAAATTTACAGTGATTTTTACTATTTTTCAAGGCTTTTAAAAAGATGAAATTGTCAAGTGAGCTTTTTCCAAACGGAATTTCTTTTTGTTTTACACTTGTCTAAACAAAATGACAAATATATCTGTCTAAAGTCTAAAGTCAAAGATTGAACTAACATATTCTGCAGAGTGAAAGAATAGAGATAAAATGAAACAGAATTATGAAGAAGTCCCTATGTCCTCCAGCAGTCGAAGCAGCATAACTATCAGGATAACCTGAGCCCCTCTAACTATAAGCTTTATCAAAAAGGAAAGTTTTAAGCCTAGAATTAAAAGTAGACAGGGTGTCTGCCTCACGGACTTAAACTTGAGATGGCTACAGAGATTGAGAGTGAAATGCTCTGTTAGGAACATAAGGAACAATCAGATCTCTGATATCAGATGGAGCTTGGCCATTTAAGGCTTTATATGTGAGAAGGAGGATTTTAA
>NW_015157349.1:0-1310 GCF_000732505.1 Cyprinodon variegatus
AACATCAACCACATATGCAGCGAACGCATGTGCAACGTAGACATATGCAGCGAACGCATATGCAACATACACATATGCAACATCTACATATACATGCAACATAGACCAACGACATAGACCAACGACACATAGCAACGACACATCTGCACATATGACTTCTTTTTATTTTTGATACAAATGGAACCCCATACAATAGGGCACCAAAAGAAATGTGAGCACGTGAAGTGTTCGAGAACATTTTTGTGGGGGGCAATTGTTTATTATTAAAAATATCATGGGCACAGACAATTAATGCAAGCACGCAAGCAAATATTCTATAGCATTTATTTATTATTATAAAGCATAAATAAATTGTACATTCAGATTGTTATTTTCTGCATCATGAAATATCTACCTGAACCAAACTGAATTGAATTGGCACACTTGTGATCTTTACTGTACATCTCTAATCCACTACTGATGAAGGCAAAATTAATCTTCATTAAATATCTGTCAGCAAACAGGAACTTGAAAACTTGAAATGTGCAACTGTAAAAGGAAAAACTGGAGCGGACCTGGCGTTACATGGCATAGTTTCTGCATCCATCGCTCACTTCGAATCTCTCCTGAGGATTTTTCTCTTGCCTCATCTGGCATTTTTTTCCCCCACTTGGTTATCATTTAGGTTGTGCAATCAAGGTTTAAATCTGTGTGTCTTTACTAGGACCACCTTGTTTCTTAAAGATAAGATGATAAACTCCTGGCTCTGAGTTACAGGCAACTCTCGGGCTGCTATCTGCTCCGCGTGGCCGTTACTGGCAAGTGGATTCTGATTACTCCGTCCACATGTGTCAGACTTAAATTCTAACTAAAGTGGTAGTCTATAGGCCTATTTTAAGGAGAAAAAAAATAAAACATGCATTCTGTAGATTTCCCCATATGCCAGAGAGCCAGACTGAAAATTATAATTTTTTTAAAGGCATAAATTAATTAATTAATTAATTAAAAAATCGGTGCCACAGGCACCGTAGATCCACAACGGGGCACATGCCCCTGTGAGAAAGGTCTGCCGATACTCAAGCTGCCTAAAGAAAAAAAAGAAAAGAAGCTCTTCTCTCTGTTGATGACAGCTGAGTTTTTTTCCTGAATCTCCTGGTTCTGCTGCTGCAGGAGCTTTCAGGTATATTTGGACCTCTAACCCAGATGATGGTTCCTGTAAATTATCAGATGATTTTAAACCAGAGTATTTCAGTTTTATAAACCTATCAGTGTATCTGCTCATTTTCAACAACCCCCAGAAGTCTCAGCAGTAGAAAATCTTCCCTGAAATG
>NW_015157350.1:0-1309 GCF_000732505.1 Cyprinodon variegatus
CAGGTGTAACTCATCTGCGACGGCATAAAATCCTTCTTTTATAAGGTGTTCAGGAAGTAGCCATGCAGGAAAGATAATGAATTCATTCATAAACTGCATCACTGGAAACTTGATGGAAAGCTCCACAGCATGCACTTTTCCTGAGCTGCTCAGCTTCCTCGACAGTGTACATGAAGCTGCCAGTTGTGTAATATTGCATGGCCATACAAAGGATCTGTGATACAGTGAGGACCGCACTGCTGCGGGTCACACAGCTAACACACCGTTCCAGGATCTGGCATATAGTACAACCAGTAGTCTAGTTCTGTAAAAAATATAAAAAAAGGAAGGGGGATTTTTATCTTTTTTGGAAGCATACATAGCCTAACTAACCTAAAGCAATATGCATGGTATGGCTGTTACATGTCAGGTACACCAGTCATTGACCTCGACCAAGGAGCCTTACTGTAGAACTGCAGTCACTCCCTGGACTGGCAACATGGTTAGGGACAAATGGAGAGAACAAATTTCTCACTGGGATCAGCTTCATAGTCATGGTAGACCATTTCTTTGATTTTATTTATTTTCCTCACGCTACTTGTAAGTCCACAGCCTGTCAAATGTTGAAAGGGCAATATTCCAAAAAAAGAAAATTAAAAACACTGAAGCTTTTTCAATTCAAAATGTCAGGAATAGCGTTGAGTTTGAGGTTTTATAAAGTAGCCCAACGAAGCCTTGTTTTTGTTTTGAAAACATGCAAATTGGATCAGACGAAGGGGTCCACCCCTTTGGAATGGGGGTAGTTTTACTTATTTTGTTAGCCTGCACCGGTCTAAGTGTCTGAAAGGGGGGTCGTTAAAGGGATTTGTTGGCTTTTCTGAAAAGCTGAGGTCCTCCGCTCTCCTGTACAGGGGGTGGGGCTGCGACCACCTTCACCAGCATAGGGCAATATTATTGCCATTACTGTTCATGTATAGTATAAATTTTACACATTCAATAATAAAATGTCGCAGAGGATGGTATGGGGGGGGTGGTCATTTAAGTAGGGGGAGGATTTTAAAGATTTTTTTAAGAAGGGGAATGCCCCACCCCCCTTATCCCCCCTCAACCTCTCATCATCATCCAAAGGATCTAACAATTTGCGCTCTAAATTAATATTGTTTTTTATTCAGCTTTAAATGTCAATTATACAATAAAGAAGTGAATGCCAGGGGTGTACACTAGGCTTGTCCCGATCCGATCCACGTATCGGATCGGACGCCGATATTGGCAAAAAAATGCGTATCGGCAAAGCATGTAAAAATGCCGATCCAGACTGCCGATCCAGTTT
>NW_015157351.1:0-1309 GCF_000732505.1 Cyprinodon variegatus
GGGAGCATGAACCAATAAAAGCAAATGTGATGATATAAAAGGGGTAGGAAGTAAATCTAAACAATGTATGTATAAAAAATATATCTGCATCTCTTATATTCAACAACAAGAAATATTTAGTTAAGCAAATTGTGCAAAACAGCAATTAAAAAATAAAAGAAAATCTATTCAATAGTAAATAGGATCATCAAATAAATATATAAACATTGACAAGGAACAATCACTACTGTGAAAAAGATATAAGACGTACAGTAAGGGGTAATTAAGAATGACATTAGACAAAAAAGTATAGTCTTTTAGAATTGGTGGTAGACATTTTGTTTAAGGAAAGAGTAAGTATATTTATTTCATTTTTAAATGCTATGATTGCAGGGAGAGTTTTGTTAAGACGACATTTGAGTATGAAAATTTGACCATAATAATTATAATTATAATTATGTTATTAATTATAAATTCTATTTGTGTATCTTGGGTAAAACATCAAATTTCACTGCAGAGTTGAACAGAAAATTTATGTTAAGAATTTAAGAGTAACCAGTTATGAACTGAAGATAAAAAAGGTTTGGGTTTTACTTCATAAAAAAAAAAAGAGATGTTCAGTTCATTCCTCTTCTTGCTCACATAGACAACATTTGTCTACAGTGAATTTAAATTTGGAGCAAATTAACTTGTTGGAAGAATAAATGTAATTTAAAGTTTTGAAATGAATCTGTTTATGTTTAGGCGGATTAGCAAAATTTAAGATATGTGGTTCTCAATGCATGGATATCAATTTTGGACCATCATAATAACAGGCAAAGTTTTAAATTGGATTAGGATATAATATATTTGTTGACACTTTTTAAAAATATATATATTTTTGCATTTAATGTCTATTATATTAATTCCTTCACTAATGTATTTTTTAAGTTTTGTAACTGGAATATTACTGAGGCGACCGTGAAGGAAAATTATCAACGTTTGTGGGATATAATCTATCATTTGTCCAAATTCCTGTGATGAGAATTAGAAAATATATATACTATTTAAATCATCCATTGACAATAAGTTTCCATCTCTTCTCATTGCTGTTCTCTTTGCTAATAACATTTCCGAGGTGCTTCAACAGCAGTACCGTATGAGATTTATAGTCCCCACACTGCAGATATATTAGAATCTGTCCTCAAATGTCAGCCAAACCAATTTACAACTAACTACCTATTTCCTTAACTATTTAATTTCAGACAGAACTATTCAATAACTTGAATTATATTTAACTGCACTTCCAATATTCACCACAGTACGACGGCAAGTACTTTCTTCCTCTGAG
>NW_015157352.1:0-1309 GCF_000732505.1 Cyprinodon variegatus
AACGTGTTTGTATGTGTGACCATGTTTTTGTCACCCTGGGGGAAGAATTTCTCTGACAGATTGTGATGCCTTTTAGTTAGGCCTACTTCTTAAGACCAACAACTGGTCCTCAACAGAGAAGTGCTCTTCTTGGGGTGAGGGTTAGGTTTAGGACTAAGGTAGGAATTAAGTTTAGGTTAGCTTTAGGGTTAGATATCTGTTGTAATGGTTAGGATCGGGGTAAGGGTTACAACATAGTAATGAATGCCAATAGAAGTCAATGGAAAGTCCCCACAAGGATAATGTGACATAACATGTGTGCCTGTGTGATGAACTAGAACTGACATCAGGATTAATGGCCACAAATATTGTAGACAAATATTTTACAGTCAGATTATCTCATAAGATTCTACGTCGGATTCGGGCAGTCAACTTAATGATGATTTCTTGATTTATCTAAATGATTATGTAAAAAGTATAACCTCAAATAAAGGTCACATCATTTATGGTAAACTCATCAACTATTCATCCTTACTGATAAATACTATGAATATGTTTTCTCTAAGGTATCTGTCTGCAGGGTCAAACTGACGACGGGTTTGGACTAATGTTTGGAGTGAACCATCTTGGTCACTTTCTTCTAACTAACCTGCTCCTGGACCGAATGAAAGAGTGTGGTCCAAGTAGGATTATCAATGTTTCATCCATGGCACACAACTTCGGAAACATTGATTTTGACTGCCTGAACACCCACAAAGCTCTTGGATTTGGAACCTCCTCCATCCATGTCTTTAAAATTTACTGCGACAGCAAACTGTGCAACGTTCTCTTCAACCATGAACTGGCCAAGAGACTGCGGGGAACCAAGGTCACCTGCTACGCGCTTCATCCAGGTCAGTAATTACCAAGTGCAAACATTTCTTGTTAAATTTATGTTTTAATGGAGAGAAAACAGTTTAACTCAATAAAGAATGTTATTGTGTGATAAGCCTCAATGTGAAGGTTTCCTATCAAACCATTTTTTGCCTTATAAGCAGTCATCTTCTCCATGGTCTCATCAGATCCTTTAGACTTTTAGCAGGAAGGAACATAGTTAAAGAGCGAGTAAACCCCCACCTGTCTTTGCATCATTGCTTCAGTTTGTGTTTGTTAAGGTTCCCTTGCAGCTTTTTATGGAGGACCAGGAGAGCCACTGAAAAAAGGAAGAAAAAAAAATAATAGTAAAAATTTAACATTTAAATCATACATTTCGAAATACAATTTTTAAAATGCGTTTTCATTTCAAATTGAGTTATTGAAGATGAATTTTACATTTTATTCATTAATCCAT
>NW_015157353.1:0-1309 GCF_000732505.1 Cyprinodon variegatus
ATCATCCTTTAGCCCAGGGGTAACCAATTAAAAATCAGCGGGGTCCGAATAAAGAAAATAACCAGTAAAGGTCCGGAGACATTTTTAATTATAATACGTTACACTAAACAGAATTTAACACTGAAATAAAATTAGTTTTTTATGCATCCATGTTATACATTGTGGACACATTGGGCTATGTGTTATATAGGTTTTTTTTTTTTAAATAGAGAACATTAATTGTTCAGTTTGGTATATAGACAATTTCCTGATTCACATATTTTATAAAACACCTGAACTGACCATTTATTTTTCTTTCTTTCTTTTTTCTGTCTGAATGTTCGCAGTGGGCTTTATGCTGCCCTGCAAGGATTTAAACCTGGGTTTGAATGGAGACAAAGCCATTCTAAAGCACATATCAAGGTGCTCAAGGTCTGGATCCATATTTATTTCTGATTCTGTTCATGGTGGAGAATCCTGCTTCACAGCAGCAGGTTGAGCCAAACATCCTCTAAATCTGCAGGATCATCTTTGAGCACCATTTCACTTTTCTTTCACTAATTCATTGCAGCTCTTTCAGCAGTCCACACTTTCTCTGCTCTCTTTTTCTCATCGTCTTCTTCTTTCCCATCGCCCGGCTTGCCACAGGTTTGCCTGCTGTGTCTAAAAGTAGCAGCAGCAGCAACCCAGACTGACAGCAGCTCATTGGCTGATTAGGATCATGTGCAGCCTGGTCCCGGAGGACTTTACTGTACAAACAGGAGAAGCAATGCAAGTGAAATGAGACATTGCCATGCAGTAATTTATTAATGTTTTAAATCAGGTTGGGTCCGGATCTCGGTCCACTAATCCGTGAGCACTGCTTCAGCCTATTGGTTGGTCCAATGCTCTGGTAAGCAGGTGGCACCATAAGCCACATTGTTGATGGAAACCTAAAAAAAAAACAGTCTGCATTTAATTCATTAAACACTTCTGATTTTAATCTAAATGATATTTCAGTGATTTAATTAAAGTAGAATAAATCTGTCAGTTAGGGCTACTTCCAAAGTTTTTTCTCGCAAATCATCTGACAGCTGTTTGCTGTACCAACAGACATGGCTATAGGCATAGGTTGCTGTTTAAATGCTTTAAAGATGATGTGAGCTAAACCATCTCTTGGACTCTGAACTTCAGACTCTTGAGTTGTATTTAAACTGGACTATAATCTGCAGCAAACAAAGCAACTGGCTGAAAACAGAGTAGTTTCATTACCAATGGTAACCCCCCCCCCCGTCCGCCATGCTTAAATATTAGAAATCAAAATTATTTAATTTTGAAAATGTTTTTCAAA
>NW_015157354.1:0-1308 GCF_000732505.1 Cyprinodon variegatus
CAAAAGCAAAGGGACAGGGAGACTGTTACAAAGGGGGAAACAGAGAGCAACACATATAAAACACAACACTGCTTAAATATAACTAGAAAACAACTACAATGACACAAAATCACAGTGAAAGTAAAAACTCGAAAATAAACCTAACCTACAAAGCACAGAACCATGACTGTTTTGAAAATGCTTGCACATGCCAGATTTTTAAAATTTTGATGGAGATTAGGATAACCTTCATATGTAGATGTCTGAACTGTGCATGGCTAACTATTGCAGTAAATGGCCTGTAGATAGATGCTCGGAAGCAGGTTTACCTAGAGTTAACTGGATTATATTGGACCAAATATGGAATGATTTCAATAAAAGTTAATATAAATTTGATCTGCTTGTCTCAAAATAATTGCTGCAAATAGGTGGTATATAATTAATGTACTGAATAAAATTTAGAAATCACTTTTATATTTCACGTTTGCAAGATGTGTTTGCCGAAAATGTTGTTGAAGTTCTTAATTTTCCCAACAGAAGGACAGCCCTGTAAATGCTTGTCTGTCCTGGGGTACTCTGTGCTGTCCTGTGAAAGAGTGATATTGCTCAGTGTCTCACCCACCTCTGGCCAAATCAGCACTGGAGAAAGGAGCCAACTGCTTCTTGTTCCATTTTTATCCAGGAAAATCCATGAATGAACTTTCATCTATATGGCTCAGTTACCCCCTCAGTTCAAATCTCATACAAATATATTTCGGTCAGAGAAAGGAAAAATAAATATTTATTCATGAAAAAAATAGGAAATAGGGAACTGAATGTAGTTTACATGCACTTTAATAAAAAGCTACAGATGTGAGAAAAGAAGGAAACCAGTGTAGCTAGGGGTACTACAGGTCATTTCTTAAAATAGTAAAAAAAATAAAAATAAAAAATCTACTCTGAAATATTAACTCCAGTGCTTGTGCCTTTTCAAGATTGTTGTGCCATTGCAATTCACTGAAATATTAATAGTAAACAGTGCCATTTTTACTCTATACTTCTGTCATGCTGTTCTGTTATGGTCATTTAGCACTCAGCAAGAACAGAATCTTTGCATTTTGTATCATGTCATGTATGTCAAACTGTTGTAGTTTATTTCAAACTTCCAATGCACACCCTACGTTTATATAAATCTTTTTACATTGTGATTTTGTATACCTAATAGGTGGATTACTTTGCTGCAAAGGGTGCAGGTTTAGATATCTATCTATCTATCTATCTATCTATCTATCTATCTATCTATCTATCTATCTATCTATCTATCTATCTATCTATCTATCTATCTATCTA
>NW_015157355.1:0-1308 GCF_000732505.1 Cyprinodon variegatus
TTTGTTCACGTTAATGATAGATCTTCAACATGCTCAAAGGTTACCTGTGGAGTACCACAGGGATCAGTGCTAGGACCAATTCTTTTTACTATATATATATACTCCCAATCGGTAGAGTTATTGGACAGTAGGGGTGTAAATCACACCCATCATGGCGATTCGATTCAGTATCGATTTCCTGACCCAATGATTCGATTATTTTCAACACTCAAGAATACATCACGATACGATTCGATTCCATTAATTGGTTCATTTTTTACATTTTTTTTACCTTACAGGCAAGACAATGTTTTAAATTTTAAATAAATCAATGAAAGCTGTAATATCGTTATGCATTTTATTTTAGAAACAACAGCAAATAACAGAAGTAGAAAAGTTGCAATCCACCTATTCCAATTAAAACTTCGTTCACTGAAAAATAATAATACCCCTGCGTTATAGATTCTTAAAGGCTTTTCATCAAAAAATACTGCACAAAATCAGTGCAATGAGTACAACGCAATACCTCAGCTCCAGACGTCCCCGCCCCCTCCACAGACGCTTTGCTGCACCTCCACCAAATTGTAGCTGACGGCAGACAGCGCCGCAGACAGGAGGCCGGCTTGTTTCGTTTTTATGACCAAAATTGCGGAAAACAACTCGTGAAGTTGGACAAGCTAGAACAGCGAGGTGCGCGAGAACGCTGGGACCCTTTTCCCACCTGGATCTCCGCTCTTCTAGGCCCTCGTGTCCCTCTGTTGTCGGACTAAACTCGCCCCCACTTCCTGTCCGCCTCCGCCGTATCTAGACCCACAGCGTGTAGCACAGACCACCATATTGGGCATAAATCAAAAATGTCTGTGACAAGCTCACTGCAACAAACTGCTGTAAGAGTATAACCAGGAAGCGAGGTAGGAGGGCAAAATAGGTTTAGAGCCACCGCAGCACGGGAGGGAGAATTACGTCCAGGAGCAAATGGATAAAAATAGACCGGATGAAAAAAAAAAAAAAAAAACATAAACCGATACTCTTGCGGACGTGTCAATGCATCGGATCATCGGCTGTTGGATCGATGCATCGATACAAATCGATAATTATTTATACCCCCATTAGTAAGCATGGGATTAATTTTCACTGTTATGCTGATGATACCCAGCTATATTCAATTCAATCCAATTCAGTTCATTTATATAGCGCCAAATTCACAACACATGTCATCTCAAGGCACTTTACGGTTCAACCAATATATCTGTCTATAAATCCAGATGAAGCTAACCCATTACATAGATTACAGGCATGTCTTGAAGACATAAAAAACCTGGATGACTC
>NW_015157356.1:0-1308 GCF_000732505.1 Cyprinodon variegatus
AAATACTAGGTTCATTTATTGAAAAAATACGGTTGCCATAACAGTATACTGTACAGAACATTATTCAGACATCTTCCAGCAGCTGCAATTTTTCTGCACGGCAATACGAAAGAAAAAAAAAAAGACACAGAATGGAATCTTGGCCAAACTGACTCTTAATACAAAGATAAAAAATAAATAAATATGGAAATGGTTTTGCCATCACAGCAAAATTTTATTTGAGGCAGGCTAAGTGGAAGTAGGCTACCAGTATCATATATTACAAGGTAAATTCAGAACAACGAAAGCCAACGAAATTCTGTAATTTTAACGTTGCCTGGTTACCACCAGACCTACCGGTAATCACATTTGTCTTTTAGATCGGAACATGTGGCTGGATCTGGTCCTGCAGAAGTGTGTCGCAGTGAGCTTGATGCAGAAACTTTGATTTATGTTCAATATTGAAGCATGGTCCGCACTATACACTGTGGGTCTAGTTACGGCCGAGGCAATGAGGAAGTGGGGGCATGTAGTCCAACAACGGAGGGGCATGACAGTGAAAAACAGAAGAGATCCAGGTGGAAAAAGGGTCCCAGCGTTCTCGCGCACCTCGCTCTTCTAGCTGGTCCAACTTCACAAGTTTTTTTCCGCAATTTCGGTCATAAAAACAAAACAAGCGGACCTCCTGTCTGCGGCACTGTCTGCGCTAAGGATGGGACTTTCCCAGCCTGGGTGCCATTCCGAACTTAGTCTCGCCCACAACGTTTGAGGTCGGGAAGTTCGGTCTGGCATTGCTCAACAGTAGCGCGAGTATGCTCGCCCAATTCAAATTGTCAGGGCGGGCTTTATACGATGATGGACAGATGATCAACAGTAGCGTAATCAACCACGTCACCAAAGCGCGCTTGGGTGACAACAACAATGGCTGCTGCTGGAGAGTTGAGGTAAGTAGATTCTGCTATTAGGTCTGTTCTAGAAGATATCGACAGCAAATTAATTTTAAAAGAGGAACAGAGAAACGCGATCAAGGCATTTGTTGAAAAGAAAGATGTTTTTGGCGTCCTTCCTACGGGATTTGGCAAAAACTTAATAGATTCATATTCTGACTAGAATTGAGTAGGACTACGTCAGGCTAGGACTTTCCATGCTAACGGCTTGGATTCGTTAGCAAACATTGCCCCCCAGTGGTACTTGTATGTTACTATCACAAGTTGTTGAGGACTGCCCAGGAACGTAGTTGGTTCTAATTATAGCCCCGGCCTGTATACGAGTCCGGCCATTATTTACCTCCGCCAACAGCGACACAGGCCATTATTAGAGACCCGGCTG
>NW_015157357.1:0-1308 GCF_000732505.1 Cyprinodon variegatus
AAGGAAATCCTAAATCCATAAACAGCTGACAAATATTTGAGGGACACAGTGGTTAGAAAAAGAACATGTTAAAGGTTATATGAGTCCACCATACTCACACCTTCCTCACTTGCTGTGCTGGAGTTCCACAGGGATCAATACTCGGACCAATTTTATTCAGCCTTTATGTTAATGATTTACCCAATATCTGTAAAACTGTAAACATCCAATTATATGCTGATGACACTGTACTATATGTCCATGCACAAACTAAAAGTGAAGCTGCTGCTGTTCTCTCCAGCGCTATGGTATCATTGTCTGAATGGCTCCAAGACTCCTGCCTACATCTTAACATTAGAAAAACAGTCTGTATGTTCTTCTCCTGACAGCCAGTAGAGGGTGATGAACCATCTGTGTTAATCAATGGAGAGAGATTGGATGTGGTTGAACACTTTAAATATCTTGGAGTGGTTTTTGATTCCAATTTAAATTTCAACCAGCATGTAAAGAGAATCTCAAACATAATTAGGTATAATCTTTCAAACTTTAAACTTAAAAGACCCTCTCTGACTTCTGAATCAGCAAAAACCTATATGCATGCCATGATATTTAGCCATATAAACTACTGCCATACCACATGGTCTCACACTTCAAAGGCCTTTCTGAAACCCCTACAGTCTCTCTTCAAGACAACTCTGAAAGTTCGTAATAAAAGACCTGTACATTATCATTATTGTAACATTTTAAGTAAGTACAACATTTTAGACTTTGAACGTCATCGGATGCCTTGTTTTTAAAGTTTTAAATGGACTTGCTCCTCCTCCCCTAACAAATTTTATAAGCGAAAAAAAAAACATTACGAGAATAAACACTAGAGCTTTAACCAGAGGAGACTGTAATGTTCAGCGGCGTAGGACCAAATTTGGCCAAATGGTTGCATCCATCAGAGGAGCATTTATGGAACACACTGCCAGCTCATGTTAGGGGCTGTGGAACCTACATACGTTTTAAATTCTCCGTGAAACATTGGTTGAAAACTAACCAGACAATTGATCTGTTTCCATGGGCCTGTTAACCTCATTTTATTGTGATTTTTATGTTATTGGCATCTTATCTGTTTGTGTCCGCTCTGTTCTCTCCTGTAGCGTCTGGTTTAATGTTTACTGTTTTTACCTGCCTTAGGACAGCAGATGCACATTAGCTGTTGTGCTAATTCTGGCATATTTACATTGATGCTTTTTGCTGCCATGTTGATGAATGTGCATTGTCCTAATTCAAATAAATAAAAATAAAAACAAGCAGGACTTGGATTATCATCTACTTCTATCA
>NW_015157358.1:0-1308 GCF_000732505.1 Cyprinodon variegatus
TCCGCACTGGAAAATCGGTCTAGATACGTAAGATAAGTAAAAATGTCTTAAATTAAGTTTATTTACCCTTAATTTAAACAGGTGAATTAAATGGACTGAGTATGTTTAATCTTAAAATAAGATATTTAGATGGAATTCACTTGAAATAAGACAATGCAACTGCGTTTTCTTACCAAGAAGAAAAATGTACTACACTGCAAAAAATGTAAATCACAATAAGCCATTTTTTTTTAAATAAGTAAATTATTTAATAAATAGAGGAGGTAAGAGAAACTCTTTGCCAAAGTAAAAAGACAATTCACATTTAAAATAAGAAAAAAAACAATAGCATTGTCTTATTTAAAGTGAATTTATCCAATTATTTTACTTTAAGAGTGAAAATACTTATTCCATTGGTAAATTATTTTACCAATTGTAAGATGAGGATAAAAAGCTAGAAACACAGAAGTAGAATGAACTGAGGGTTGTGAAATACTGGGCTGTTAAATCTGAAAGCATAAAATGTTAAAAATACTTGTGGGGTGATTTTAATTCATGCATTTTATATAAAACTGCTCCTAATAATAATAATAATAATAATAATTGAATTTTATTGATCTCACACTGGAGACATTTACCTGAAAAAAAAATCTTAAATTAACTATAGATAAATGAGAAAGTTTGCCAATGGAATTAGGATTTTTACTCTTGAGATAATTAGATAAAATGCACTTGAAATAAGAAACTGAAATTGTGTTTTCTTAATTTAAATGTAAATTTCTTGTTCCATTGGCAAAATGTCTCTTTAACATCCTCAATCCAAGAACAAATGCACTTATTTTAAGAAAAAATGACCTTTTCTCCAGTGTATGGTCCTGTCACACCTTGCTGATTTATCCAGCCTCTGCCTGACGACCCAGAATCTCCTGCAACGCTGCCAGACGCTGAACTTTTAATTTTGGCCGTTTATATAGAGTATTTATAACGAGTCCAGATCTTCTGTCCAACGACAGCCTAACTTCTGCATAAAGCACAGCAGCATAACGCCCATGAAATGATGCACAGTGTCCTGAGGGGGGCAGCGATGCAACCGAAGGCGCCCGGTCTGCAGAAAAAAAATTTCTTTGATCGAGGCATTAAACTAGCTGCTGTTTACCGCCCACCCAAAAAAAGAATAAAAAAAAAAAAAGAAAGCAGGTTTCTGGTGTCAGCAGATTGAGCGTCATGTCTGCTAGGAAGTGTGTTGGTGGTGGGCGTGAATTCAGGGAGGATCCATCACTCACCTTCTGGCTCACCCTATGATGGGGATGAAGTCTGGAGGAGAACTGA
>NW_015157359.1:0-1308 GCF_000732505.1 Cyprinodon variegatus
AAAAAAAAAAAAAAAAAAAAAAAAAAAAAAAAAAACATGAACCCGACTGACTGGACTGTTGAGTAGAACCGGAGGCTCAGCAGGAGGCTACTCCTCCACCTTTTCAAGCAGAAAACATAGAGACACCAATCATCTGAACAGTAGTGATGACTGTGCCGGATGAGCATGAAACAAACATTGATAGATATCAAACCATTTATCCAAAAGACATTTTCATTTTCATTATGACAGAGGAAGCACTGCTTATATGCTGCTCAAGTATTTGGGCTCCTTCAAAGCTAAGAAGATAAACTTACTGGCAAACTGACCAGCCCGCTTATAGTCTATTTAAAAATAGAGTAATTAGCGGGATAAGATTAGCATATGCAGCCAACACACTACGGAATGCGATTGATTTTTTGGGGAACAATTTTTAAGCGATCTGTGAGACAAAAGGCTAATATATAGAGAGAACCAGCTGGGAACTGTCGGTTATCAGGGAGCGGCCAGGTGAAAATTAATGCCTGGATAAATGAGTCGACAGGTGTCGCGGGTAAATTTCGCATCCGGGTCAGTTTTTGATTCAAACAACACATGTTATGCCAAAACACGAGCGGACTAGCTATGGATACCATGAGTTTATTTTAAATTAGAATAAAGCCTTCCTTTGTGTTTAAGTGGGAGAGAAAACGTATTCTGGTCGAGGAGCCTACATTTGGCACAACACCGCGGGTCTCCAGCTGAAAACAGAAACGTCTGACTAACGGAAAGCGACAGAAACAAAGAACCCCCTCAATTTAACGTATTCTTTTCACCATCCCGTTTAAACTAAAAGCCGGTTATTTTCTACATATCCAGTAAACTATTTGAAAGACAGCTTACCTTCGTCTTCGAGTCGGCTTTTGGAGTTGCAACCGAAGTGATTTCTATTCCTCGGCCCGCTCTCCTTCGCCATCTTGGACAACTGAAATCTGACGTGTATGACGTCAGGCTTTTTTTCTTTTTTATTCTTCTCGCGCAGCTTGCTGGAGGAAGCTCCGCCCCCAGGCTGCTTCATCCATATAAATAGATATCTTTATGGCTTCTCTTACAACGCTAGTTTCTTCATCGTCTTGCGCGATGAACGGTTTAATACAATAAAATTGACCAGTTATTTATATTTATATCCCGCCATAAATTAGTTTAGTTTTTTATTAGCTTGAAATATGAAATTATTTATTTGACAAACAAACATGAAATCTTAAAGGAATAGTACACCCAAAACATGATTAGCCTTCATTTTCTACTCACCCCCATGCTGAACAACACTCTGGAGTACTTTTTTGATAT
>NW_015157360.1:0-1307 GCF_000732505.1 Cyprinodon variegatus
AACTCTGCTCTCCAGAGCGAGTAGATTGGTAACCCCGCCTCCTGCTCTCCTCTATCTTGTCTGCTGATGGAAGTGTTGATCTCTTTTTTTTTTCACCCCCGAACTTGGTGCTATGCATCATTTCTACTGGCAGCAGAGCAGCAACATACCATCCTACTACCACCACCGTGCCTGAAACAGTTGGTAAAATGTTCTCAGATTTAAAAGCCTCACCTTCAACAAGCTTCTTGTCTTTTTGGTCTCATATTTGAGTGTTTGTGTTCTATGAAAAGAAAAATGTTGATGAAAGTTATTTGCCTTTTCAGCATATGTTGAGACATTAAGAATGCAGGGTGACATTTGGACACAAGATATATAAAAATAGAACAACATGGTTTTTTTGGCGTGCATAATCTTTTAGGAAAAATACAAAAACGTATTGCTGTCACTTGAGAAAATACATTTTTGGTAATTATATTGTATAAACATGATAGTATATTGCATAAAGGTGATAAAAGTGAAGCCTGGCTGTGTTTTCTGGATGTGGCCACCTGGGAGTCTTACAGCCTTTTGCATCTCTGCGTCTCTCTGCATAGCACTATTTACACTACCCTCTGAAAACTCATCTTTGCTGAGTTCGGACCAAGCTTCGATTAGTTAGCCGTGCCTAGTGCGGTTCCTTATGACAGTTTATACATCACGCTAGCTCGGTTCCTCGCCTCCTAGTGGTGATCTATGGTACTACTGCTCTCTAGAGATAAACAAGCAAACCAACATAGCGGCACCCGTAACATTAATTAAAGTTGCAGAGATTCAGGCGAAGAAGGCAGACTTTGGTGAATTTACTTGACAGAGTAAGTTTTGGGAATATGACAAATAGTGTAATCAGGGCTTACAGACCCAGGAAACAATGACGGACGTTGAGGTTCTTCACACTGCTTAGCAGAATCATCACTGGAAATCGTTTGGTACGGTAGGGAAGCTAGGATTTTTATGATTGTCTGAAATTTCATGATTACGGAGGCTGACTGTAATGAGATGACGCGGTCTGCTCATGCGCTCTTTGTTATCTGAGGACCGAGCCCTACTGATGAACTAGTTCCATGTTAGCGCGGTTCGGTTGTGTCTGGCGCAGACAACTGTTGTGCCATTTACACACAACAGTTGTCTTGGCTACCATGCTCGGACAGATCTAGGCACGGGTTGAAAAGGGTAGTGACGATGGGGCTTATCTCTGCTTCTGTCTCCTTGAACCCCAGTGGGCCTCAGCAGATGGCCGCTCACACTGAGCCTGGTTCTGCTGGAGGTTTCTTCCTGTTCAAAGAGAG
>NW_015157361.1:0-1307 GCF_000732505.1 Cyprinodon variegatus
TGAACCCATCATGACACATGAATCATTCATTCATGGTCAGGTCATTCATGAATCTTCTGATGAATTTCCTAATCTGTTTAGGAAGTCCCATGTTTTCTTTTGACTTTTACTTAAATTATAGAACTAAAGTGAGTTTGTGTCACTTCTGCATTTTTTGTGCTGTCGACTCCCATTTGAATTTTTTGTAGTATTTCAAGCAGTAAGAAATAAAACCTGATTTCCTTTTTTAAATGCTGTTTTCATTTTATGATGTTGAGATCGTATTGAAATGTTAGTCTTAAGCGTTTTTTGTTCAGTAGGTAAAGATATTTATCATGTAACTGTTATAATTTTTGGGAATAGGTGAAAGAGAAAAACTGAGTTTTTCAGATATTAAGTAGTGTTGTGCAAAATGATATCCTGCAGATAATGAATACATTATTAACTAGAACTGCAGTTATAGTTAATCATTTAACTTATTCAAAATCGGAGGTGAAGTCAATTTAGTGTTCTTAGTTGAATAATTGTACCTCTCTAATTTACTTACTTACCAGGGTTTATGCCTTTCACCTCTGGATGGTTCCTGGACCGGCTGTTAAATTCCAGGTATCCACACGGATTTAATGACCCAGGCTCGGTTATCAGCAGAGCTATTAATTATCAATCAAAGAATTAATTGTCTCTGTTTATTCACACTATTACCAAAAGCGGGTGGATCTGGCCTGAGTGACGCCTTTATTCTAATAATTCAGGATTACAGAAACCTAACATCCATGCAAACACTACACGCTGTTAGAAAACAAACACGAGGTAGACTGACTATTTTAAAAGAAAAAAAAGAATAAAACCGGGTTGGGTCCAGAGGCTAGAAGTTGGCAGAGGGCTAAGCAATGGCAGGGCTCGACTTTAGACTTATCAGTGTTCAGATCCAGAATCTTCTTCCGATCCTCTTCTTGAGGGCGGGCAGGCAGGTTGAGACAGTTGATTTCTTCAGGAGAGCTCCAGAGAGCTGGCAGGCAGATTTCAGCAGATGAAACTCTTCCAGAGTTCCAGGGTTCCGTCAGGTTTCTTCCTAGGAAGCAGAGAAAACAAAAACTGATCAGGTTCAAGTTCAAGTTTCAGGGGAGTCAGAAAATCAGACAGGCTGGTTGGCTCAGGCTTTGCTAACCATAACTGGCTTAACACTCTGGCGCTGGAGTGTAGTCCTGCCGCTGCTTATATCCTGGTCTCCTGATGACTGATGGATCGCAGGTGTGGTCGTCAGCTCAGCTCCAGGAGACCTAGAGGCGCCCTCTGCTGGAGGAAGGTGGACAGACCTCCCAACACTA
>NW_015157362.1:0-1307 GCF_000732505.1 Cyprinodon variegatus
CAAGATAGTGTGAATGTGCAAACAGAGCTGCATACAATCTTTTAAACAGACAAACAACCTCACAGAATATCCTAACCCAGAACTAATGGATTTTGAAACAAAACAGACGATGGTAAATTATTCCTGCAGTGATTATAATTTAATTTTCCATGTTTTGCTTTTTTTAGATCAACAGTTTTCATCGTTTTAATTATTTACCAGCAAAAAAAGTGATGAAAAAATGTTAAATGCAAAACCAGTTTTAGTCAGCGAGGCAGACACCCCGTCTACTTTAAGGGTAGGCTTAAAACTTTCTGTTTTGATAAAGCTTATTGTTAGAGTGGCTCAGGTTATCCTGAGCTATCCCTATAGTTATGCTGCTATAAGCTTAGACTTCTGGAGGACATAGGGACCCCTATTTCACCATTCTGCTTCCTTCTACCTCGATTCTCCCATTATGCAGAATCTGTTAGTTCAATCTCTACCGTTCTGCTCTATCTGCTTTTCCTCAGAGTAGCTTTGGCATGTCTTTCCCTGTTTGGCTGTGACTCTTTCCTGGAGAGAAATATCAGCTGTGCTGCTGCCATCAACACCTGTGAGTATAGATGTTGGAGATCGGCCTGTTTTTCAGTGTAGTCCTGTTTCTCTGACTGTGACTGGCTGGATGTGCTCTATTCATGTTCTGACATGGGAGTTGGCTCGGAGCTCGTCTGCCTGGCTGTGTGTTTCCTGGACGGGGCCACCTTTTATAGCTGCTTTTTGTATCTCTGCTTCTGTCTCCTTGAACCCAAGTTCCACTGAGCCTGGTACTGCTGGGGGTTTCTTCCTGTTAACAAGGAGTTTTTCCTCTCTACTGTCGCTACAAGCATGCTTAGTATGAGTGATTGCGTTCATATTTCCTGTGACAATCTGTAAAATACCTGTAATCAGTAATTTCAGGTCCCAGCTTTGGTGAGATATTTCTTCTAGGGCAGAAGCGATTAATCAATTATTAAAATAATCGTCAATTAATTTAGCAATCAATTAATAATTAACTGGAGGGACTCCAAAACATGCTGACAGAGTGGCCCACTTAGAGCAGTAATTATATAAAAATTGTAAAAAATATACATAGAAATTTTGCATTTAAGATTATTCGATTATGAATCAATAAAATAATCAACATAATTGATTTGCAAAATAATCGTTAGTTGCAACCCTAATTCCATTAGCAAATTTTCATCTTAAATCAGAAAAAGTCTAAACCAGCCTTGAAATCATCACCAGAACAAGAAGATTCACACCTATTAGATATTTTTTCACCCTAAAAATGCAACTAAAGATCAGAA
>NW_015157363.1:0-1307 GCF_000732505.1 Cyprinodon variegatus
TTAATCACTCACTGTAATTTAATCCGGCTGAAAAACAGTGTCCCGAGGACATGAAGGTTGGTATTCAAGAGTCTAAAATATAAAGAAATAAAGTTAACAGAGAAAAGAATTGGATAAATAAAAAAAAAAAACATTTAAGATTAAACTATGAAAGAAAGTGATCACTATTAAATTTGCAAAAGATGTCTGCTTCACCTTTTATTGCTTGCTGCATCACATTTTCTAAATCTGCATGTGTCTGACTGCTGTGAAAAAAGTGTCCGTTTACTCATTCCAACCAAAGGCTTAACTGTGTCATTTGTTTAAACATTTTGGGTTGAAAAGTTGTCAAATATTATAAAGCAAATTGTCACATACGGTGCAGATATAACATAGTTGGTTGTTTTTAAGTTACGGCAAAGAATCATAAGTTTTTCTTCTTCTTTTTTACTAGTTACCCACTCCTTTCTTCCTACCTTTCTCCTCCCTTTCTCCTCCCACTCTGTCTCTCTATCTCCTCCCCTCCCTCACCACTCCTCTTTTACCCACCTCCCACCTCTAAGTTTCAGGTTACCATCTCTCTCCCCCTCCCACTTGTGCTCCGACTCACAACCCCTCCTTTCTCAAAAACAGAAGCTTGGTTCGCTTTTCCTTTTTTTAACCTTATGAAGATATTGTGTATGGTAAATAACTTTTGAACATAGCGCTCCATGGTGTGAACTTAAATTCAGACAAAGATTTATTGTTTTTTCTGATTTCAATTGCAAGCTTTCATTGCTGGCTCGGTGTCTGGGTGATTGTTTCATTTTCTGTGATTCCTATTTTAAGTGTGAATTTCAAAAATTAGTATATAACTACACATTCCTAAGACCTTATCTATAATACAGGTTTAAGTTAAAACGTTAAAGGGCTCGTAGAGCAACATTAATGTACTGCATGACAGTCTAACTTAGCATTTATACAATAAAAGGCTATTGATATAACTAAACCCTTACAACTTTAGAACCTTTAAACCCTTTTGAATTAAAACAGAACAATAAACAAATAAATAAAATAAAACAAAATGTCTAATCTGCCGACAGTGATTATTGGATTGAAGCATCCAGAATATGTTGCACAAATTCCAAAAGTTTCTCAGAAATGGCACAATCGTACCAAACACTCTCACAACCCTGGCCAGAAAACGGTAGCTTTGATCCACATCTGTGCAATGAAACGGAAATAAGGATCTCGGACTACAAGGCAAAAGATAAATCAAAGAAAAGACGAGAAAAACAAGAGCTTGAGCTAAAGATTTTAGATTTCTTCAGAGATGAGGGAAAACAATA
>NW_015157364.1:0-1306 GCF_000732505.1 Cyprinodon variegatus
CAAACCCTTCCAGCAGTGTCCACTCTGGAGGGGAATGTCACTGAGGTGGTACATGAATATAAATACCTTGGAATTGGAATTGATGACTCCCTCACCTTCAAACCTTTTATTGACAAACTTGTTGAGAAATGAAAAGTTAAACCGGGCTTCTTTCGTAATAAGACATGTTTTTCTTTTGGAGTAAAAAAGCGCCTTGTCTCTTCCACGTTTTTATCAGTCTTAGATTATGGTGACCTTTTTTATAATAATGCTACTTCTTCATGTCCTTAAATGTTGGACTCTGTTTTCCATGCTTCATTAAGGTTAATCACAAACTGTAGAGCCATGACATCACTGTGACCTGTACTCTCAGGTGGGATGGCCTTCCCTCTCTACGAGAAGGAAGTGTCATTGGTACACTTTTATTTCCAAGGCCCTTCTTGGATTACTGCCCTCTTACATTTGTACCTTACTTCCACAGAAAAGCATGGCTTCTATTGCCCTGAGATCCAACCATCAGCTGTTGCTTTCTGTTCCTTTTGCCGCACAGAACTGGGGAAGAAAGCCTGTAGCTACGCAGCTCCTTGTGCATGGAATTTTTTACAAAGAAACTGGAAGTTGACTGAGTTTTTATCTTTAAACGCTTTTAAGTTGAAAGTGAAAGAATTTGAAGCAGCTTCAATGATGTACCTGTCATTTATTTTAATGTATCTCTGTTTCTTACGTAACTTTACTGCCTCTTGGCCAGGACTCTCTTGAAAAAGAGGTTTTTAATCTCAATATGCTTCACCCATATCGTCTTTTTTGCTAATGAAGCTAACTCGCTTTTCTTTCCACCTTTTCTCCACTTTCAATCTCCAATAAATATGTAAACTATTAGATTGTCAGAGACGTTTCTCTGATCCACCTGCAGCTGCAGTGAGGTGTAGAAAAAGTCACTCTGACAATCAGCGTCATTCAGCTTGTCAGACAGGCCATTTGGGAATAGTTCTGAAACTGGTAACTTCAGCTGACTTTACAGCCTGTGCGTTACCAGGGGCCCTAAGTGACCACGGCCTTGAGTTGACTGTCATCGATTCACCCTAGGATCCATGAGGGTCTGAACGGCGCACAGGGTTTGTCTCGTGAATATGTGCAAGCACGGAGGTAAATGTGTTTTAAAAAACTGTTGGTGAAGATTCTCAGTCATCCAGGTCATAGTCATTCCAAAAAAAGAAAGTTAAAAACAATCCACTGGACTTTGTGTTGGGATCTGGAGGCTTGTCTACTTTTTCCACCAGGGGGCGCATGAGATCTTCCTCCTGAGGGCATGAGCTGACTTCAACAG